>NC_056751.1:276302031-276422031 GCF_019279795.1 Protopterus annectens
ACTGAGTTGGGTCGAGTGTTTGGAGGTTTACTATGTCATTATTGGTCATTTCCATGATAATTATTTCCATTGCTTTGCATACAAGTCTAGTGAGACTTATAGGACTGTAGTTTCCAAGGTCTGTTGACAGCCCACCTTTGTGCAGAGGGATGACTGTTGCTGTTCTCCATTCATGAGACATAAAGCCTATTTGGAGGCATTTAAATATCAAATGCAGAGGGCCTAGTAGATCATGTTTCATACTATTTAGAAGACATCCTGGGATACTGACTTGCCCCATTGCTGCAGTGTTCTTGGCCATAGAGAGAGCATTAAGGACCTGTTCCCTAGTGATAACAGTGGGAGTTGTATTTGATGTTTATTTCCTGAGGGAAAGGTTGCAGGGGATGTTGGAGCTGAATTTGTTGCCCACTAGGTTTGCTATATATTTTGGTTTCTGCCCCTTTTAATTTCTCCAAATCTTTTGTGTTTCTTATTCCTTAGTTAAGGTATAATTAAAGTTAATGAATTTAGTATTGTTTCAATCTTTGATGTTAGCCAGAAGTGCTGTTCACAACACCAGCATTGTGCCAGTAATGACTCCTTCTGCAATTCATACAGGGTTACATGTAGTGGTAACATATCCAAGTGTGATTGTAAATACTTTTTTTATAAGAACGGTTGCTCCTACTACTACTGGAACTGTCTGGGTATCTTTCTTCAACATTGCCCTGACTGCAGATCCTGGTATTTTATGTATCTCTCTCTCTCTGTATGTAAGTCAGTGGGTGCAATGATTTCAATAATCAGTGCTACTTTTGTCTTCTTTTCATGGACCACTATATCTGGTTTTCTTGCATCTATGTTTTGAACTGTTGGTAATGGATGATGCCATGGGGTACAAAGTTCATCATTTTCTATGATGCTTTGTGGTTTCCAGTGTTTTTCAGCTACAATGTTTGCACAATCCCCAAAGCAACAATCTAGATTTCTTGCTCTAAGAGTTTTAGAGGTATGTTTTTATCTACTTCTGGTTAGTTTTCCATTCCCCACTAGACGCCGACAAGCTTCTACTAAATTAAGCAGGGAAGTCATCTTAGACTTATTCTCCTCATGTTTCAAAATAAATGTCAACTAGAGTTGTTATTAAGAGTCTGCTTCTTTGTCTAGGAAAACAATCACCTTTTAAAATATATAAAAGTTAGCACTATGTTTAAAAATAAGAACAGTTATCCAAAACTCAAGTACCAAATACTAAATTAAAATATATTGCTAAGAACTTCCCTTTCCCATACTCCTGTAATCGCATTAGTTAAGCAAAGGCATGCAAAAAGCATCTTTATGTAGACACAAGATAACATCCAGTTGTCCTGCATCTGCTCATAATAGAGCCTACAATAAACCTGATGTTTTTGCTGTGATTGGCTGCAATAACAGTCTATCTCCTAGACCACCAAGAAGTTCTTTCAAACAGAAAAATCAAAATAAGAGGGAAAAAAAGTATTCTTTGCATCTTTATAAATATGGGAGTGAGCACCCTTATTTGATTAACAGCAGATTAAATTTTTTAAATACCAAATAAAATTTGTCCTCAAAGGCAGCTGGCCTAGTACTTATCTATGATCCTGAAAACTGTCTAGATATCCTCCCCATATAAGCACTTTCTTTCTCCTTCTACCTCTAATATTTCACTGTGATCAAATGAAAAATTCTGGTCACTATAATGGATGTCAACTTTTTTTTCCCACAAAAGCATAATTATGTACACACAAACACATGCTGATCAAAGGACCCTGACAAGCCAGAATGGCAATCAGTTATTTTCACACCCAGACTGCCTAACTACACTGTTCAAACTTTCTGACGGGATAAGATTTTGACATTTAACTATAATCAAGTGAAAAAAAATTATCCATAGTAAAGCAGTCTAGCCTGTTACACAAATACACATACACATTCATACAGATACGACTCCTTACAATTTTGATTCATAACATGGCTGCTTTTGCAGGAAGTCATTTTGGGAGAACATCTAATGTTTGGCAGCACAGAAGTAAAAGAAATTTCTCTCATTTACATTTATCTATACAAGTAATACTTGAAAATCCAGACCATCGATCATCAGTGAGTATACACACATATGCCCCATTCATGTCAGAATGTTCCTCAGTGGATCCTGTTCACAAACTGCATTACCAGTCCCCAAAGAACCTTTATTGTTTGCATTTGACTGTGATCAAAAGAGCAAAATAACCATAGTAATACATTTGCACTTGTTTTACACACACACACAGCTACTCATCAAGCCAGATCAGTGAGGAGTTCCTTTCACGCATAGACAGCCTTCCATCCCTAAAGTAACAATTTTCTGATTATGTACCTCAAATTATCTATAATCATATGCATACACAGCTCTCACTCCGCTTCTCTTACATGTCGTTTTGATTGTTGTCATTTGAGACTTAACTGAGATCAAGTAATATCACGATACCATGTTTTCACACACAGCCTATCCACAGCCTAACCTAATAGCAATAATCATTTTCATGCTGGTTACATTGTGATTTGTATACGTCTCCTCCTAGAATCAATATATTTGTTAGTCAGCTAATTCACAATATATCATTGTTAAAAATTACACAAAACCTTGACTACTGCTGGACTTCTGTTAATTGCATAGCTGAAGTAAAATGCATATTTTCCTTCTCCTCTTGATTAGGTAAAATCCAGTATTGACAGTGAAACACAAGGAATCCTTATTGTAACCCTAAAGTGACTGGGAGATAGCTATTGCTCTGGAAACAAGCTAAAAGAAGGAATTTCACATTGGAAGCCAATATCATAAATACAGATAAACAAGTAAAGTTACAGATGTTGAGAATGTGCATTCAGACATCATAAAGAAATGGATTCAGGGTAATGAGGGCTTGTAAGTTAAGATGATCGCAAGCAGAAACAAAGTTAGATTTTATAAAAGCAACAATAAAAGATCATGAAGATCATCCCAGGTAAAACATTAGCATTAGCAAGATTCTTGAAATTATTGAAGGCAAGGATTGTATGGAATACATCAGAAATCAGTTGTCAGCTGGAGCACAAATCTCCCCAGTAGAGATGCTGTTAGAAAGGGCGTACCATACCACATGGTTCTCTACAGCCACTTCCCAGAGGGCTTAAAGACTGATTATTATACACTTTGACACTTACAGCATAAAAGAAAGCGCACTTTTAGCAGTTTGGAAACTCAGGATCTTTCCAACATGTGGGATGATCCAGGGTGTACATAGATCTAGACTACTACACAACACAAGATGCCTGACTGTATTTCAATTCAGTGGATGTGTAAAATAAAAGGGTTTAGTTCTCCAAGTTTTATACCTTACCAGCATCAAATGTTCACAGATTTTGAAAGATTCATGCAGACTCTTTTGAGACACAATGTGCTCTGAATTCTGCTTTACGAACAAGCCCAAGCCTGGGATCTATCAGCAGCGACCAATATGCACCAGGCAGTAAGCAAGTGCAATGTGTAAGGGAGAGAAAATTGTGAGAGTTAGTTCCACTTTTTAAAATAGCCAAAGTATAAGTAGAAAGAAGAGAAATAATACACTCTGCCTGCAGGATAAGGTGTGTGTGCACATCATGGAAGTGCCATATTAAACAGGAATAGTATGGTTAAAGCTGGAGGGCAGAAAAGTGCCTCACACAGCTATAATAAGATGAGAAAGATGCCAAGGTTGTGGTGATGGTGCACTCAATGTGACTGTTTGGATTTTTTTTCTTTTTCATTTCTGAATGTGGCAACTACTAACTTATACATTTTTTAACAGTTATGTTGCTACAAAGCCAGAAAGACAAGGGCAAGAAGGTGGAATAATGAGTTTCCTCCAGCTATTCTGGGAAGATGAGCATGATGATTATCTGTCTAGATTATATAATAAATGTGCACACTGAGATCTATGTGAGGTATTAGCAGGGGAATGAAGAACAAAAGAAGTGACAGATTAAACAGAGATGCAAATCCAGAATGCGAGATCAACACTGCATTAATATGGAAAGGATAAGCGATGTAAGGTATTCCATTTAGACCCTTTAGGTTTCTAATTTCCTCCTAAAAAAGATATTACATGAGACTTGGTATCTCCCAGTTTTTTTTGAGGGGGGGATGGACTTTGTTGGGGTTGTTTGTTAGTATGCTTGGATTTTTTATTGAATGCATTATTGTTGTCGAAATTATACATCCTAAAAAAATAACTGTTGTCAAAATAGGGGACAAGCTAAATGCATCATTGTATCCCTTGGGATGTCATCTGTCCCAGGGAAATACTACATTATCAATACACCCCTAAGTAGACAGTGACCTAAACTTTCGACCATGTGTCCATTTTTGCAAGAAAGTCCTATATTGCACAGCTTATAAACAAAGGTATTGAGTCTAGATCTAGGGATGTCATTGCCCCGCTTTACTCAGACCTCATTTGGCCAGTCACTGATGTAATGCCCCTTTGGCATGTATCTGTCCAGACACACGTAACTGGGATACCCACAGACATACCTGACTAAAAGGATACAAGGCCTAAACATGTCCTACATGGACTTATTCAAAGCCCTGTCACTACACTCTCTATCCTGCAAATTGCTAAGTGGTAACCTATGCTAGTCATCTTCTGACCCAATACTGATAGATTTACAGCAAATCAGCAAGGCAAATAGCATCAGAAATACTCTGTCTAGGGATCTAAACCACTTCTATAACAATAACAGAAAAGTTTGGAGGGGCAGGTATATCTCACATAGAATACCTCTGCTCTGGAACAGACTCCTCATCTACATAAAACAAAGTTTATCTGTATCCATATTCAAGAGCAACATGGATCTATGGTTAGAAAACAGAAAATTTAACCCAGGACTATTCTCTGCACAACTAATGGACAGAGATAGCCCCTAAATGATTTATCCCATGCCATTTTTGGGTTCCCTCAAATTATCTGTGGTAGGTCCCCAATAATTTTCATTAGAGGTAATATATAATTATCTACTTACCTATAAAAGCTCATTCTCATTATAAGGAGGCTTTGGAAGCTGAATACAAATATGTCATACTTTCTGACATATCGTCTCCTTTTAGGTAGCTAAATCTGGGTTATAGTAGCCTGATGTTCTCAGTATTCCCTTTTACTACATCTTGAAATCCCCAAAGCATTTACTCCTCCCTACACTGTTGCCATTATTATTTGCATCCTATTTTTTTCTTAATTTTAGTAATACAGATGGAGCCTTTCATAAATATTTACTTACTAGCATGGTATATTAGCTAAATGTTTTGTGGTTGTCATAACATTTATGTCACAATTTGCTTTGTAGCCCTTGATCCTCTGTCTTAGTTTTTTATTTATCCTTTTGAGGTCACTTAGTGTGGGGGATTTATTTATTTATAAGGACAAATGTTTGTTTCTTTCTTATTATACAGTTTATTGAGACTGGAGATCCATCCCATAGGCTTGTGTTAAAACTTGGCATTGTATTTGCAGTGGATGGGATGAAAAGTTTCTATGCAGGAAGTTAGAGTTAAGTGGTAGTAGAAATCAATCATATCAGTGGATGAAGATCACTTATAATTCATTAAATCAACTAGTTTTAGGAAATTAACCTTGGAGAAGTCACAGAACAATGCAGAACATGCATGCAGCTGGAAATTAGTTCTTAAGGAGAATAACATTCTACAGTGGTTTGCCTTGACCAGTGTAGAGGCAACAGTAGGTGTGGAGCATTCTGAAGATATACTAGTAAGAATCAAATCAAGGAGATGTGTACCTCAAATACAGGAGGGGAATATTTGTTCAACAGAGTAATGAGTTTGAAAATGCTTTTTACCTTATGATGTGCATAAACAGCAACTTTCAGTTATTTGAAAATGTTTCCTTCTACTCCTTTGGGATTTGAATGTTACTTTTGTAATCAGGAGTGAGAAAAAAGAGGCCAAACACTCCCTTCCTAGTTTGATTGACAGCCCACACCCATACAGATTACATCAGCCTCTTACATCATCTATCCCTACCCTGGGCCTGTGGCACCACCCCCTCTCTCAGGAGATTGGCTAACTGCACTTCCACCTGCTCCCTCCGAGTTTCCAGCTCTTTATCCAGCCAGCCACAGAACTACCTAATCTTCTTTTTGCACTGATTTCACAACCTGGAAACTGAAGGGAGGAGGAATCTGAACAGAAGAGCCCTCACTAACTGTGAGACACAGGAAGAAGCTTGATGGTGAAAACCCCAGGCTGGAATACCATAGAACCACTCTGATACCAGGAGCATTTTCCCTCTTACTGCAGCTACCCCAGCAATCAGGTAGAGATGCACTAGCCACTTGGTCTGCATTTAACAAAATTTCTGTAATTTGCAGTACAATGAAAATTGTTATCCCAGGGCACCACTCCACACTGCTGTATTATTTACACCACAGGCACAGTTTGCCAATGCTCAAGAAGATCTATCATGGTTATTTTTATTAAAGTTTTTTTTTATACTCTACAGTTTAGTACTTAGTAGATTTTTATTCTGTGGGCACAGCAAGCCTATACACAAGGTTCTGAGGTCTCCTACTTCACTTACATTTTACCTCCTACTTGTGCACATTCATGAGCACTGTAAAAATGACCACTGTCACTTTTTTCACTGTAAGCTATTTCTCTAGATGCAGGTATTGTTCAAAAAATGGGAGTCACCTACTTTAACTCTAAGTGACTATCTTACCTGCATATAAAAAGGTCTGCCATCGTCTGGAAGGAGAATGCGGACTGGTCACATTAATCATGTATATGAGGCTCTTATAAGAAGGCACTGTAAACCTTTTTGCTATACAAGTGAAGATTAGTCTTTCTTAATGTATTTCAGGAGATAAGCCTCTCATATTACATGAGATACAAGAACTGATGAGGACAAATCAAACTGGAAAAATTTCTGTAATAAAGATTTCATAATTAGCTCCAAGGAACATGAGCCCAGCAAAGGCATATGCAGCCTCTCATATTACGTGTGTTACAAAGTAAGCAAAGAACGTCTGGTGATAGCCTCATAAAAACAGGCGGTTGCAATGATAAAAGGCTAAAGCATTCTATTAGATGGACCTGATGAAACTCAGATGAATGTGTTTTCTTAAATATCAAAAAGAAAAATCTGTGGTATCCCTTAAAGTCTCAGAAAACCCGGTATGCAAAATATACTGGGTCAAAAACGAACCAAGAAAGAAACTTTGCAGTGCAGAGGGTGTGGTGTTCACTTCCTAAATTATGTTATTCAACCAATGAAAGGCATAATTCAGGAAAAGAACATCACCGCCACACTGCAAAGTTTCTTCTTGGTTTGCTTTCTTAAATATAGTTCTTTAGTGCTAGCTCATGGTGGATTGTCCTGTTTTGTTTGTTAAAAATAAAAGTAAAAACCTGTAAACTAAGAATGAAGTTCCACAGGTTGCTGAACTTTTAAACACCAATAGGTCTTTGAGGAATTTTCAAATAAGTGACTAACCTCTAAGCTTTGGGATTTTCTCCTTGTTTTTCTATGTCACAGATTTTCCTCCAATCAGCTCCCTTCTCCCACTATTGTCTGTAATGGCCTTTAAATAATTTGCCTCTTGAATGTAACGTATTAGAACAAGAACACCCCTACATCTCCTATCATCATCAGCCCCCTTTTTCCCATTTTTTTTCTACATGGGGTTGGGATATCATGTTAACTGTCACCAACTCTCTCAATTCCATGCCACACTCCCGCCTTCTTCAAAACTCATGCCTGATTGTCACAGATCTTCTTTCACACAATCCATTCACCCCTTTGCTGGATGTCCTCACTTCCTCTCACCTTCTTCCTGTCTGCCCCCAAATCATCTTCACCAGATTGTCTTCTGCTTTTATGCATGTGCCCAAATCACTGTAATCTGTTTTCTGTGATCTTTTCTGCAATAAATTGGAGCTACATTGGCTTCTGCTCTTATGTCCTCATTTCTTCATCTGTACCACAGTGTGCATCCTACCAACCCTTCCTAAGCACTTCATTTCCATCACCTCTAGCTTCTTCAACTGTTCTGCCTTTACTACCCAGGTTTCTGTACCATACAGTAGTACTGGTCACACCACTGTCTTCTGCACCTTACATTTCTGCTTTTTTGGCATTCTTCATTCTTCTGTCATAGACTACACCTGGCACTCTATGCCATTTGGCTGCAGCCCCTATGATTTTAGCTTTGACCTCTTCATTCAGACTTCCCTTCTCCTCAACCACGCCTCCCAGATACTTGAAGCTGTTTACCTGTTCCACAATCTTCAATTTTCTCTCAATTCTCTGCTTCTTCTGATTTCCCGGATTTCCCCAATTTGCTGCCATTACCATTGGCTTATCTGTGCTTAGCTTCATCCCATGTGCCTTCCATTTTGCATTCCATTCTCTTATCCTTTGCTGAAGTTCTAGCTCAGATTCTGCCTGTAATTACCACATCATCTGCATATAACAACTTTGTTGATCTGTCCCCTCCGACCTGTTTGCTAATATAGTCCAGCACCAGTATGGGCAGTAGTAGTCTCAGATATGAACCCTGGTGTACAACCACTCCCACTGGGAACCCCTCAGTGAGGCCAAACACTGTTCATACTTGGGTCCTTATACATAACCTGCACTAATTCTATCAATGTTTGTGGGACTTCAAACCACCGCAGTACTGCCCAGATCAGCTTTCTTGGAACCTTGTCATATGCCTTCTCCAAGTCTAGGAATGCCCAGTTGGACTTTCTCCTCATCTCTGCTTCTTCTCACGTATCTGTCTCATTGCAAACATCATGTCAGTTGTGCTGCATCCCGATCTGAATCTGAACTGCACATCTCCCATCTTACATTCTATTACTCTGCATATCCGTTTATCAGTCACCATCTCCAGAACTTTTATGCAATGTGATGTTTGATGCCTCTATATTGCCACAGTTGTAGATGCCCCTTTTGTTCTAGATCCCTCAGAACCACAAGGGCGGGAGACTTAAACCTTGACACGGTTATTAATAGAACGTGCTGGAGGGACAGATTCATCACCCAGAGACTCCCTATGCTGTGGAACAAAATCCCGGTACATGTGAGGCAGAGCACCTCGCTGGCCTTGTTCAAGAGGAATCTTGACCAATGGATGGGGGATCGCAGATATACCCCAGGGATTACTTCAGTGTCACTGCTTGACAGAGGCACAGCAAAATAATGGGCATAGTTTTATTCAAACTAAAGGGGTGCCGAAAGCCAAATAACTATGGGCTAGGCTTATAAATGCCCTTGGGCAGATAGCCTAGTATGAACCTATGAACCCTGGCATGAGTATGCTTATTCTCCAGTCATCTAGAATATTCCTTTCTCTCCACATTGCTATGAGTACCCTCAGGAGTTATTTCTCCCCTATGTCACCCAGCATCTTTATCATATCTGCTGTGACCTCATCTGAGCCTGCTAGTTTCCCTGACTTCATTAGTGCTATACTTACTTCAAGGGTGGGCTCCTCTTCTTCTCTCATCAGTAAAGCTTCTATACAGTTTTCTTAATTCAGAAGCTGCTGGAAATCTCCCTATCTGCCTTTAATGTCCTGTGGACTGGTAAGCAGGTTGTTGCTGGCATCCCTTATAAAGGGTGTCTGACTATCTTCTTTATCTTTGTCCTTGCCTTACAATCTGACATAGTTTCTTTGTGCCACTTACTGAGTCACTTTCCAGAAATTGGTAGACATCCCCTGTTGCCTTATTCTTAGCTATTGCAACTTCTTTTGTAGCTTCTTTGTTAGTCAACCATTAGTCCTTTCTAGCCTGGTCAGTCTTTTCTATCTCCCACTTCCTATTTTCTTTTGATGACATCATGGACTTCTACATTCCACCACCAGCTTTTCTTATGTACCTTATTTGCATAACTGGCTCGGCCACATATCTTTTCTGTAGTCCTAACACATGCTGTTTTTTGGTGTTGCCATTCTTGTTCAACTCCATCTATTTCCTCCTCTTCTTGGGGAGCTGGAGACCTGAGTAATTCCTTGAACTGTTGTACTTTCTCTCCAGTCAACTACCAGTTCTTCAGCCTGATCTCTGTTGACCTTAGAACCTTCTCTGACCACTGCTTGCAGCTCATTGTGGAAATTAGTGGTTTATGATGTGGACTGACTGTTTCAGTGGGGATGACTTTGGAATCATGGATTCTACCCCAGTGCATTTTCCTTACTTGGAGGAAGTCTGCCTGAACTGCATGTTGGCCACTCTTGTATGTAATCTTGCTTTGGTCTCTCTTTCTGAACCATGTGCTGGCTACTATCAAGCCAGTTGCAAGACAGAAGTCTAGAATGGCTTGTCCTTCTTTATTCCTGTTGCCCCATCCATGTGGACCCAAGCAGTCCTCATATCTTGTTCTGTCTGTCCCGATTTGTGCATTCAAGTCACCCATTATCAACACCAATTCATATTGTCTGGCTTTATCTAGTAGTTCCTGCAGCTACAGTCTGAATGCACTCTTTTCCTCACTATCTCAACCCTGTTGTGAGGCATAGGCTGAGATTACGAATACTGCCCTATCATTGCACTGGAGTCTGATTGCCATGAGTCTGTCATTAATTCTGATGATATCCCTCACTGCCTTCTGAAGCCTCTCTCTCTCTCACCACAATTCCTATACCATTTCTAGCCTGTCCTCCACCTGAGTAGTAGAGTCTGGATCCCAGGCCAAGTGGCTTTGCTGCACTGCTCTACAATCTCATCTGTTGGATACATAGGATGCCCGGCCTCCTCCGTATCATCATGTCATCAACTTCCAAGCTGTGTCCGGTCAGTGAACCTACATTAAGTGTAGCATAATTAACTACTTGAAACATCAACAAGACAGAGAGGATATCAGAGATTGAAAGTCTCCTATATCTGCTATAGCTGAAGTAATTTTATCTGGACTAAATTTTATGATATTGATAATTGATAAAATTTTATATTACAATGCACCTACAAAATCAGGTATCAGCACTGTTTATCTTGATATTACTATAAGCAGCCAGACTTATTTATAGGAATTTCACAAAACTTTATTCAACAGTTATATACAGGATGCCTGAAACGTTATTGTTTATTAAATCTAGAGAGATAGGTATATGCTATGACACCAACCAGAGAAATGTGTACTTAAAATCTCCCTCTTGAAAAGGGTGGGTTTTAAGCTCTGTAAGGAGTACCTTCTTGAAACTGAGAAGTTGGCACAATGGAACAAAGTGCAAATAGCACAGACTTAAGGCTAACTATGATGTTTAGATACTGGTCAGGAGATCCATGATTAGCTGGTACCCGATTATACCAGTGTGATGATGGGCTCTGAAGTTTAATTGCTCTTACCTCTTTTGATCATTTTATTTTGCTAATAACCATTCGAATAAGCATCAAGGCTAGCAAAAATATAGATAAGTGCTCTATTCAAATATTAAGGATGTGTCCATCTAAATAATAAGTATCTTCTTTTCCTTGACAAACACACCAATGATAAGGCAGGAGTATCATGTCAAGTATTCCATAGTTGTCATATGGTTATAATACAATTAAACTTGTGTTATTTAAATATAATGAAGTGCACCGATGAATGAATACATGCATGTATACATACGACCAGTCACATTGCTTATAGTATCTTGAATACAATCTATGCAAAAGGTTCCCCGATTACAGCAATAATCAATATATGAGGTTTGGTAACAAACACAGTTGCCCTGGGACATCTTCAAAAGGGGTTAGGCTGATATATTAATGGGAGTTAAGTGGGTTGGGGAGGTGAGAGGGTTAAATGGAGTGAGGGATGATTGGGAGCAAATGAGATAAGGGTGTAGAGGGGCTTAAGGGGTTTAGACAAGTGTAGCTGGGTGAGTAGTCACATTTTGGTGTGAACTTGCTATGAAACGTTCTACGCCCAAGACGACCTGTAGGTATTGGTGGGCAAGTAGGCCTTAGAATGGTTGAATGTGGAGCAGGTGGGTAATGTTCACTAGCGAGGTGTAGTTGTAGTGTTGTTTTTATTCCTTCCACTTATCTGTCATTAATTGGGTTGCTTAGTTGCAGAATTAGCAGACAGGAATGAGGTCAGGTGGTGTGAGTCGCATGGAGAGCTCCTTGGTGATTGTTGTGATTGTAGTTGGTGGGGCTCGTGGATGGAGCATCTACTTAATAGTACGGATTGTCATTGATTGCCAGTTTTTTTTTTTTTTTCTCTGTTGATTGTTACATATTCTGGCAATGTTGGTTATCTGTGTGCTGCTATTCCTAATGGTGGCTATAGTAGGAGGGTCATGGTATTTGCAGTTTCTTCACGTAATGCAACTGGCAGTCTGGGGAAAGCCTCTTTAAAAGGTTAGCTGGATAGGAGAGGTATGGTAGGACTTGATTCCGTGAGTATGCAGTGGGGCCCTTGTCTTCTAGCTCTGTTGTCTGGTGGGTAGTCATTGGGTGGTAGGATTTCGTGCCATTTCCTCTATGGTTTCAATGAGGCCGCAGGTGTTTTTGCTGGCTGGTAGATATGTTGTTGATTGGTCCTGCATGGTACGTAGGATGGGTTGAAGGTTGGTGGGGACATTTTTTTTTCCATTGCCCTAACCCTGGGGAATGCATATAAGTAGTCCCAGAGGCACTTGACTGCTGTGACTGTTTAAGTCCCCCTCAAAAAAAAAAAAAAAACAACAGAAAACAGATCTTAATTTTGGAGGATGGATCACAGGAGTTCCAGACCTGCCTTTTCATGGGCTTTAAGGTCATAGTAACAAGTATGGATTCGCGCAGGTGTGCTGAGATGGTAGGTTGCAGCTGAAGTTCACTGAAAGCAAAGACGTTGCTGTAGGGGAGGTGTGAGGATGAGTGGGGAGGTGCATGTCTGATAGGGGCATCTAAAGTCAGTCAGCAAGGGGGTTAGAAGTAATTAGATAAAATGTAAAAGGAAAGATAAGTTTTGAGGCAGGCTAGCACAGTATACTGGTGGGAGGGTTGTGCTAGTTCTAACATGAATGTCGGCTTTGTTACGTCTGCTTGTAGGGTCAAGTATCAAAAAAAAAAAATGTAGTCTATTTAGGGAGCTTTAGAAGTGAATGCATACTGTAGTAGGGTGATAACACTGATGTTAATGAAGTTCCTGATAATTTTAAAGGAGTAAATATTGGTTTAACAAACTGCGATTAACTTTGAAGGTTGCTATTGATGAAACTCAACTGACTGAAGCTATTGGTTACTGTACTAGGTTTAGCCCACTACAGTTGGTAGATTTTCCACTTAAGAATGTGTGTATCGGGGGAATGTGGCCATCAAACTGCTTGATCAATGGCTCAGTTGGTAGGTAGTGCAGAGCTACTTTTAAAACTGGTCTAAAAAAAAGAGTCATTAAATTGATTTGATGTGATTTTCTCAGCAAATCGTCTATCCATGGTCTCCTAACATACATTTTACTGGCAAGGTGCTGTAGTATCTTCTACTTATATAGCTTTTACTATATACCCATTTGTTTGGTTTTACTGCTGAAAATTTCCCAGAAATGAGTATTGAATCACGTATTCTATTTTCTGCAGTCTTCCAACAAATAACAAGATAAGCATACATACAAACTGATATGTATAAAAACAGATAAAGGTGCTTGCTGTATGATTTTCGGAGCATCTCAGTTAGGAAGCAATATGTAGGCTTATGTTGGTGTATTTCACAATAAAGAACATTTTTTCACCTCTCTTACATTTGTTCCTTGGCAACACTATTACTGCACAAGCAGAAAGATGGCGCTTGGGTTGTACTAACGGGTTTAATCACCTTTCAGTATGTTATGTGACATAAGGGAAGGTCAAGTGTCACACTAAACACACAACTGAACTGCACCTTATTGCAAGGAATAGTTCCTTTTTAACTTCAAAAAAGCCTCATCAATTTTGCTGTAAATATAAATGTATTATCTTGCCTTAAGAGCTCAAGTATTCCTTTCAACTTCTATTGTATGGTCTTCTAAGCATTTTGAATGAAGACTATTATTTTCAAAGTTTTACATACTTAAGACGTAGCACTGCATACATAGAAAAGTTGAAAGCTAATGTAGATTTTAAGTTTAGCAGTTTCTTGGTGGGCAATGTTCAAGGTGAGAGAGCTTTTACGTAGAGTGAGGTTGTTTCAACATGACTTCAGGAGTCTGCCTGTGAGTCCTGGTTTGGGTGGCTGGGGGGGTGCAGACAAGTGATCATCCTACTGGGGCAGTCAAGTCAGTGAAGATCACTGATGGTTTCTATGGGCTGTCTTCACCTTTAATATTCAAAATTGTCAAGGTGCATATAACAGAAGAGTCAAGGCTATAATATAAACTGCTAGATATTTTATATATGGCTGCCTTTGATGCCAGAGACTTGTATATTTTCTGTTATCAACTAAAAGCCTGGTATAAGGTTTATGATCTTTAGAATTAAAAGTGCTTGCTGTTAAAGATAACATGCATTATTATTAACTGAAACAGGATGTTAACAGAGTGCATGAGATTAGGCAGACCACATGGAGCAAGACTACCAGTAGACTACCAGCCATTAACTGCATCATTCAGAAGATCAGGAAATCCAAAAATCTGATATGTTGGTTAGTGTGCTTCATTTGGAGATGGGAGGTTAAGAGCTAGGCAGATGGTTGTGGTTATCGATAGGTCCCTTCATGTGGGGGGGTTTAGTTTTAATATACTTGACTGGTAGTTAAGTTTATATTGGGTATTTGATATGGTCATTGGAAACCTAGCTGCAATTATGGCTGCTTTGTCATAGATAAGTGTGGCGGTGTTGCATTCATTCCCAGGTTGGCAGGATGGTTTTGTCTTTGAAGATGCCTTGGAAGGTCGTTATGTATTTTAGATGTATTACATGTCTTTTCCTTCTTACAGATGGGGGTTTTTGGAACACTGCTGCTATAATTTGGAAAAGGTGGGTATAAGGCAGAGACTTCTCTTTACATATTAGAGGATTTACTTTTGTCTTTTTCTTTGTAGATGGTGGTGCCGAGTACCATTTGTGGAGATACACAGGGAATTCGCAGATGATGGAAGCATTGGCGAGTGAGGACGTTACACATGGGGAGCACAAGTTGGCAACAGTTAATGACTGAAATTGCTGAAGGGCAGAAGGCATATGCAGTGGCTTGAAAAGGGATCTGAAAGAGTGATGGCTGTCAAAATGGGGTCTTGGAATGCTGCAGCTGTAATTTGGAATAGGTGGGTATAAGGTGGAGCATTCTCTTTATATATTAGAGGGTTTACACTTTTGTCCTTTTCTTTGTAGATGGTGGGGTGTCAAGTACCAGTTGTGGTGATACACAGTGAATTTGCAGATGATGGAAGCAGTGGTGAGCAAGGAGGCTACACATGGGGAGCACAAGTGGGCAACAGTTACTGACGGAAGTAAGTGGAGTTCAAAGTTGTTAAGTTTTGGTAGAGGAATTGCTAGTCGGATAAGAACAGGCATTTGAGTTTGTGATCTCAGAGTTAATTGGTTGTACAATTTATTCTATTAACCGTTCAGTATGTTAGATTAACATTGAAAGTTGTCCCTGTTTTTGGGCATTTGCATTCAATAGTAAAAGGGAGCAACAGCCACTGGTCATAGGTAGGAGTTTGGCTTCCAGCAGTGGGCTTGATGAGGTTACAAGTAATGCATGTTATTTAGTGCTCATTAAGATACATCAATGTGGATGGGGTTCAGGCAGGTGGAATGGAGTCACAGCACCCTTAGTCTCATAGGAAGTTATTAGGCTACTGGCTCGAGGATGGTTACAAGCTAGACAAGTTTGGCTCTTTTTCTACGGGTAGCACTTAGCACTCTTGTCTAAGGGGATATGAGTAGCATGAGATGGTTAAAGGATACCAGAATAGGCCTGTTGATGCAATGAACTTGGTATTTTTGTATGTGTATCAGTCTTATCATGAATATGGGTGGTAATATAAGAATTTACCAAGATATTTTAAGTCAGGGGGGTTGGCATTCAGTAATGCATGCATTTCATACAGTTGATGAAAGGGCTATGCTCTTAGTGGTGCTTAATGTCATTAAGACATGAACTTTGCAGGTGTAGAAGATTTACAGTTTTTCTTTTACAGATTACACTGAGGTCTCAGATGGGGACTTGCTGAGCTGGCATTTTTAACGGTCTGAAGGAATTTGGACTTGACAGGTGAGGGAGGCTGCTGAGGAATGTATCGGCTGATGGAACATTAAGAATGAGGTTATGGATTTCCAGCAGAGCAGCTGTATAGGGTTTGATTTTGTTCATTGCTGTAGACGCATCAGGGTGAATTTCACACTGTCTTGTTGACAGTTGTGGCGTTTTTTTTTTTTTGGTGGGCAGATTACTATGGTAGCGTACCAAGTTATGTTACTGTTGAAGGAGATATTAGGTGAGCTGAGGCAGGTAAGATGATGGTTATGATTACATGATTGTGGCAGGTTTAAGAGGATGGTTATAGGAGAGGTTTTGCCAAAAGGGGTGTTGTCTTAGTAGGGATTAACAGGTTGCATTGAATAAGTGGTTCAGGATGGTGAGCTGGGTGGTGCTTTATGTATAAGAGGAATTGGCTTTGAGTAATAGTTTTACAGGAGATAGGATTGGATTATTTTACCACATTTTGGAGGGTGAGGGCTAGTCACTGACCTGGTGTGGCTGAGGCCAGTAGGCATTTCAGACTAGTAAAAGCTTTGTATGGTGGTGTAAGTAGCTTGTCTACATGGGCTACTTTATTTAATTTTGTGTTTCAGTGCTGGTATAACATGGTGGGTTTGTGACAGGATTCTAAGGTGCTTTACAGATGATGGTACACTGAATGATGTTTGGCTTGATTCTTCCCTTAATGGGAGGTAGTGGGTTGAAGAAGTTGAGTTGAAGGGAGGGGGAACAGGTTGGTTGGCGGAGAACAGGTTGGTTGGCGGAGAAGAGGGACAGGCTTGCCATCTTCTGTTCCTCCTCCGGTGTGTGGAGGTTTATTCCAAGGATTTGTGGAAAGGAAATGAGTAGCTGAAGGAAGTTTGCTAAATAGGTTAGCAAACAGAGGCAAGGATGCTGCTTATATTTGGTTGTTAATTTGATGAATGGTTTATGAAGTGAGATGGGACGCGGCTTCATAAGTAAAGTAAGTGAGCAAAGGTATGGACGCTGCTTACTGGGCAGGATGAGCAGGTACGCTGTCCTGATTAACATTACAAGAATGTTTATGCTGTGTAGAATCAACTATACTATGTCCAGTTGTAAATAAAATTGGTAATCAAAGTTATAGAAGTTTAATAAAGGTTGTCAAATGTCAATCGGTGTGATGTGTTTATTGAAGGGGACTGGGACAAATGAGGTTTGGTAACAAACCAAGTTGTCCTGGGACATCTTCAAAAGGTGTTAGGCTGATATATTAATGGGAGTTAAGTGGGTTGGGGAGGTGAGAGTGTTAAATGGAGGGAGGGATGATTGGGAGGATAAGAGTGGGGAGGGGCTTAAGGGGTTTAGACAAGTGTAGCTGGGTAAGTAATCACATTTTGGCATGAACTTGCTACCCTCCCTCCCTTTTTTGTTGGCAGTTTGGTGGTGATTTTGGTTATGTTATTAGTTGGGGGTAGGCAGAGAAGAGGGACAGGCCTGCCCTCTTCTGTTCTCCCTCCAGTGTGTGGAGGTTTATTCCAAGGATTTGTGGAAAGGAAATGAGCAGCTGGAGGAAGTTTGCTGAATAGGTAAGCAAACGGAGGTAAGGATGCTGCTTATTTGGTTGGTAATTTGGTAATTGATGAATGGTTTATGAAGTGAGATGGGTCGCTGCTTCATAAGCAAAGTAAGTAAACAAAGGTACGGACGCTGCTTACTGGACAGGATGAGCAGGTACGCTGTCCTGATTAACATTACAAGGATGTTTATGCTGCATTTAGAATCAACTATACTATGTCCAGTTGTAAATAAAATTGGTAATCAAAGTTATGGGTGTTTAATAAAGGTTGTCAAATGTCAATCAGTGTGATGTGTTTATTGAAGGGACCAGGACAAGTGAATATTAGCAGTGTAACACCTCTATTGTAGTAAGCAGCATTTGTTTGCAGAAATGCCCACTGTGGTTCAAATGAATTTCTCACCCTTACTAATGTGAAGCAATACACTGTGAGTTGCAAAATAATGCTGATGTTTCTTTTGTGATGTTTAGAAAGTGCACAGAATTTTTGTGCAACAATCATGCAGGTCATGTATAAATATGCAGAAGTGCCATTTCCTGCATTCATTTTTATCAGGTTTGACATAACAGTATTAACTGTTAAAAATAATCTTGTATGCCTTTAGTCTAGGGTACACCCATTTAAAAATAGTAGTAGTTGATATGCATAGACTGGTGTGTTTCCATTCATCAAAACAGCAGTTTATATAAACAAACATACAAACATTTTTAATATACCTTAATTATATATGTATGAATGATATGCCTACTCTACTAATAGAACGTACCTAAATTATATCAATTTTAAGTAGATTATGGTTTCATATGCCTTGTGGAATAATGCAGATTTTGGATCAGCAGGCTGCAATCTAGTTCTATTTTAGAAATGGTTCTGTATTTAAATACTTACAAATATATCAGCAGTATTAAATATGGAACTCACTGACAACCACAGGTTTTAAAATAGAACACCATGAATGTGATAACAACGTCATCACTTTCAGTACAGCCATTAATATATAGTTGTAAAATTGGACAAGTATATTTAGTTTGTACATCCTACACGTCATGTCAGTGTAACTAATTGTCAAAATAAAGTATTTTATCCTTATTACCTATGCAAGGAGCTCGCCCAGCCTGCTGATGATAGCATTCATGGAGGCATCTCTTTCTGAATATATTTTTTAATGATCAATACACCTTTTATGTCATAGCACTACTATCCTCATATATAGCTAGTACTTTAATAACTTACGGGTTTAAGTTCTACTCTTGCAAATGCATTTAAAAATTAATTGGGAAATCTGGGAGTGAACCACTATATCATGCTAGCAGACTAAGCCTGCCACAGAAGAATGTGTCAAGAAGGTAGAATGAGATCAAAGAGAACTCCAAAAGTGAAGTAATATTTGTCAAGCACATGCAAAACCTCACTTTCACTGCTGATACATTTTTTTACAAAAGGTTAAGACTTAAATGTGCTAAAGAAACTCACTCAGTCCACTTTTCTAATACGAACAGTGGATCCTTAAAGCAGTGAAAAATCAAAAAGCCTTCAGCTACATTCCGTTGTGATTTGGCCAAGCACAAACTCCATTAACAGTATTAATTAGCTGCAAAAAGGACCACTGGAAATAAATTCATTGCCTGTTACAGGTCCCTTCCAATTTCAAGGAACCTCCTAGGAAATGGAATTTTGAAATTCTCTGTACTGTGAAGTCACCCACCTAGATTGTTCTCAATGCCAGAACAAAGCCATCTAAAGCAGGTATGTTGAATACTTTGAAATACTTTCAGCATGAAGTACAGGTCATTAACCGTTATTTTCCTTTAAATTACTGCCATTTAAACTCTGTGAAATAACTAGGCCAAATTCTTTTTATATAACTCGGTGCACATTTTAGTTCACTTTATAGAATCCCTTATTTCTTTCCAAAATGAAATAATGCTGTCAACGGTATTTTAATATAAGGACAATGAAAACAATTTTGCAGTTATCACAAAAGTAAGTTAATAAGGAAATACTAGCTTCTGTTGCAATGAACAATGTTTACTCAAGGAGGCCGTACTTTCAGAGATTCATGATAATGATGCTGTCCTGGTAATGTCCCATATTAAAGACAAGTTAAAAAATACAAACAAAAAAAAAACTACAGATTGCTATCCATTATTTTTATTGCCATCATTTTAAATATTGAGATACTAAGACTGACAAATTCAATCATAAATATGAAATAAAATTCTCAAAAGCATATACAAAAAAAGTATGTTGTGCTATGGGAGCATTGATGAAATTAGCTGACTGACTAATTAGTCTTTGTACATGGAACTTACAAAGCAGTTATGTATCAGCACATTTGAGCATTCTACAAATATCTCAACCAGTTCCCTTGTCCAAATTTTTCTAAATGGGATCAGGGAGCCATGACAATTGTCTCCACTTTTATCAACTCAATGACACATTCAAGGTTGACTGCCAAGGAAGATAGGGCAGTCACAGACGTTCTCTCATGCAATCCATCCATCTTTTGGCTGGACATCCCCATTTCTGCTGGCATTCTTCCTGTTTCTTCAATCATCTTCTTCTTTCGGCTTTTCCCGGTTAGGGGTCGCCACAGCAGATCACCTGTCTGCTCATGATTGGCAGTGGAGTTTAATGGTGTTGAGGTGCCAGCCTGGCGCTCACCCTTCCAAAGAAGGCACACACATGCACGCACTCACACCTAGGGCCAATTTAGAGTGTCCAATCCACCTACAGCATGTCTTTGGGATGTGGGAGGAAACTGAAGCACCCAGAGGAAACCCACATGACCACAGGGAGGACATGCAGAATCCACACAGATGGCAGCCCAGCCAAGGATCGAACTGGAGAACCTCTTGCTGTGAGGCAGCATCACTAACTGCTGCAGCACTGCTGCCGCCCCTTCCTGTTTCTCCAATATCTTCCCAAAATTATCTTCTATGCACCTGTGCATGTGCCTGGACCATTACACTCCGTTTTTTTTTTTTATCTACAATTAGAGCAACATTGACTTCAGCTGTTCTGTCATAATTTCTCCAGCTATCCCACAGTGTGCAACGTACCACGCAGCTTTGGTGCTTTCTGAACTGCACTGCCTTCACTGCCCATGTTTCTATGGTATACCGGTTGCATGACTGATTTGTATGCCTTACCTCTGTGCATTCCAGAAATAAGCAGCATACAACTTATACATATATGTATCATTTACCATTAGTCTGAGAATCTGAAGACCATGATCTTTTTCCTCTCTAACATATGTCCCTCACTGAACAGTACAAGAGACTATTTACTTCTATGATGCCATGATTACAAGAGGTGCAGAGGGATAAAGCTTGTTTATATGCTTTATTACAAAGTAACAGTAGAATGGACAGCAGCAGGATAAAATATAAACAAACTGATTAACTGACAGACTACATAGACATACATCCTTACATCTCAACAGCTAACTACAAAATGGCAATCAGGCTCACATGTGCTCAGTATTTATACACTTGTGCAAGCCCCTAGAAAGCTTCTTAAAGGTATACATACATAGTGATATACATTCCTCCCTCTTTAATGAATTGCCCACAATATAATGACATTTGAAAAGAAACGTGCAATAGTATAACTATAAGAAATAAACACAACATTCATGTCCTTATGTCCAAGTTGCCACGTATCTAGAACATGGTCTAGAAATGCGACCTGATCTAGTGATATAGCAATCAGAATTGGGTTTAGAAACCAGAACAGTCATTGGTGAACTTCCTTCAGGAGCTTCAGGATTCTTTTTAGGAACAGGTATATTTACTACAACATCTTCTGGAAATGGAATGCTGGATAATTCACTCTGAGATATAACGGCTTTCTCATAGGTATGATACTGCAAGTACAGGTTCTGACACAAGGATCAAATGTTTCCAATTCCACCTAAATTCTGCTCCTTGTGACTCCACAATGTGTGATCTCGGCTCTGGGCATGCACTCTTCATGACACCAATCCAATCAAAACCTTTGGACATGTGCATCCTCACTATCTCCCCTTCTCATAATGGACTAAGCGATTTGCTGGACATACCATAATAGGACTTGGCTTTCCCTGACCTGTTGTTCTTGATGCATTGAACCAATAATGAACAATTAATTGGTAGTGTGGTTCTGGTTTGTCTCAACAGAAGTCTCTGTGCAGGTGAACCAAGATGTTTATCATGAGAAACATTTCTGAGATTCAAGAAAATATCACTGTTGTCTTAAGACTTCTCTAGTAATTTTTTCACACGTTGAACTGCATGTTCTGTCAAACCATTTGACTGCGGCTTCTCAGGGCTACTTGTAATGAGTAAAGTCCCACTCATCAGCAAATCTTTTAAACTGCTGGCTTGTAAACTGTTCACCATTGTCAGAAATAACTTTGTGCAGGCTACCATGGACTGCAAAATGATGCTTCATCTTACTAATGAAAGTAACAGACTCTAGATTAGGAAGTAGGTCAGTCTCAAACCAATTTGAATAATAGTTGATTACACAAAGTAATATTAAGCATTCCACTCATAAATCTCTGTAGCTACTGTCAACCAAGGTAGTTAAGGAATCTGGTTTAGCTTAAGTTGCTCTTTCTGTTGATGTGGCTTAATGCTATTACATACAGAACAAGATGAATGTACTCTCTCAATATCCTTTGACATAGAAAGCCAAAATACTAGTTCTCTCACCCTTCTTTTGGTGGAATCGGTTACTGGGTGGCCATAATGCAAGATGGTAATATACTGCTGTTGCAAGGACTTTGGAACAGTCACTTTTAGACCTTTCATGATGATACATTGTCAAACAAAATCTCATCTCTGTAAGGAAAATAAGGTTGCGGGTCTAATGGAAAGCAATATGTCTGTGATGGTCATCCTTGACTGATAAAGCATCTGAAGAACTGGATTTGAGGCTGTATGTCTTCTAAGCTCATCAAGATGTCTTACTTACCTGACTTCAAAATCAGGTTTCTCGTTTTCAGGCTGTTCAGTGGTATTTCTGGGTGATCTGGATAATGTATCAGCAAGATCAATAAGTTTGCTTTTTGTGTAGGCAAGATTGAAATTATACTTTTGTAATCTGAGCATCATGCTTTGCAATCTGGCTGGAGCTGTATGCATAGGCTTTCTCAAAATAGTGATTAGAGGTTGGTGATTTATTTCAGTTTGGATAGGTCTACCATAAATATAATCATGGAACTTCAAACATGCAAACACCATTGCCAGAAGTTTTCTCTATCTGGCATAGTACATTTCAGTTTGGGTTAGAGTTCTCGATGCACAGGCTACTGGTCTACTCTCTTGAAGAATGACTACACCAAGACCAAATTTCAAAGCATCACAAGAAAGAGCAACTGGTTTGTGAACAGCATAGTATCTGAGAGTTGGTGGACTGGCAATTTTCTGTTTCAGGACATCAAATGCTGTCTGGTGTTGTTCTAACCATGACCAAGATACATCTTTATGTTGGCTCAAGTCTAGAGTGAACTTGCCTAGATAGTTAACCATGCCAAGAAAATGTTGTAGGGCTTGAACATTGCCTGGAGCTAGCATTTCAAGAATAGCAATTTGGTTGGAAAAATCTGGTCATAAGCCTGAAATGATAAACAAATGACCAACATAAGTAACTTCTTATAGCTTGAACTTGCACTTCTGAGGATTCAGCTTAAGATTCACTTCATGTGCTCTTTCCAGAACTTTGAGGTTTCTGTTCAGCTCAGCATCATCATTACTTCCTACTAGAATATCATCTACTATAATAGCACATGGATACCCAGAAAAAAATTGCTCCATTGCATGCTGGAAGACTTCACTGGAAGAATGTATCCCAAATGGCATTCTCAAAAATCATTATCTGTCAAAAGGAGTACTGAAATTGGTAAGCAAAAGATTTATTGTCATCAACATTTGCCAAAATGAACTCTATGTATCTAAAACACAAAATCAGTGGCATTTGGCATAAGAGCAGTGACTTCTTTGACTGTACACAGTGGATACTGAGGTCTTTTCAGTGTTTTGTTCAGATGTCATGGATCAATACATATTCTGATGTCATCTGAGCTTTTCTTATGAGTTACTACCATGGAAGATACCCATTCATTTGGTTCTTCAACTGGGAAAATTACACTTTGCTGCACCAATTTATCTATCTCGCCTTGACTCTGTGCTGCATATATGCTAAAACTGGACTAACCTCTGGGTCTGTCTTCATGGACTATACAACTGTGAGTTTGCCTAGTTTATTTTCAAAAAGATCAGTATAGGTAGAAAAAATAGACCGGGTGAAATTAGAACAGTGGTCCTTCACGTTAACATGATGCACTTCCTTATTAAATGAAAGTAGTTCAATTTTCAAACTAAGGCCTAATACTGACTGGAAATGCCTTTTGACCACATAAAATTGCAAGTCATCGCCGTTCCCAGCAGAGTAACATGAAAACACAACTGAACCTTCAGGTTGAACTTCTTCACCTCCATAACAAGCTTTACACATTGCCAAATCAAGCTTCTCACTAGCACATAGTGTAGCAAATGTTTCTGCTGACATAACATTGCACTTGGAACCTGTATCAACTTTAAGCTCTATGGGTCTTCTATTTATCCAAATATAAAATACTTCATTCTTTGCCCATAAATCTACTGCATTGACTGTTTCATTAAGCACTGACACACCATCAAGATTAAAAGTAGGGTCACAGCTTTCTAATCAATTAACTTGCTTTTTGAATGTTCTCTTTTAATAAAAGAATGCCCCTTATTTGATTTACAAAACCTTTTGAAATGATTCCACTTACTACATTTGTAGCATTGCTGACCAAAAGCTAAGCACTCTTCTCTTTTGGACTCATGATTTGCACCACTATTATGACAGTTGACTGAAACTAGATGAGGCTACAGTCATTGAGTTTGCTGACTCACTCTTATGATTCACTGAGACTGTATGATTTCCAGAGTGCACCTTGGAACTTGCTAGAAAGCTACAGGGTTTCCAGTGAGTATTGCAGGGCTTACAGTTGCTGCCATGTGCTTGGGCCTGTTTCATTTAACCACATGCTGCATACCATCAACATGAGCACTAGAAGATACTGGAAGCATGCATTTCTCATTTGTATGCATATTTGTGTGCTTTTCTGTAAGTTCATACACCTAACAAATCTCAATGGCCTTATTCAAAGTTAAATCACTGTCACAAAACAAAATCTTTCTCACAGCATCATCTTTAATACAACACATAAGTCTTATCAACTCATTCCTTAAATCATCAAATCTGCACATTTTAGCCATATTTCTCAAGTCAGTTATATATTCTGCAGAAGTTTCACCAGGCTTTTGATCTATTGTGTAAAATAAGTGCATTTACACTGTAGTATTCATTTAGAGGTTACACATTTTTCTAAATTTATGTTTTAAGCACTCGAGGTCTTCCCTTGTCTTAGCCAGTACAACTATATGGTGATTTTCCCCCTCCCCTGCAAATACAACAGGTGCATACACAAATGAACGCTCTCTTTCAATGGCTTCTGAACCAGCTAAATTAAGCAGAATGAATGTCTTTGTATGATCAGCTTTATCAGAAAATGTAGCTTGTATGAAAACATCATACACTTGCTCACTCTCCAATTCTCTGCAATATTATCAAAGATAAATTGACTAGGTTTACGAAATCCTTGAGCCATGCCAACAAATTATGCCCAAACACACTGAAAATGGCCCTTGTAATTATGTACAAATATGCACACACAGCCAGTACTTGTAATAACATTCAAATGCACAATAAATTCTTCAAAATACGGTACTTTGCAAAATATGCTTTGAAATGGCTGTATTTTGCAAAATAACTGTACTGTAAACTGCACAAATTTGTGAACACTTTGCATACTTTGGATATCTTGAATTGCCTTAGTTAATGCAGAAAAGTAGAACAGTGAAAAATGTGGTCATTTTCCTTAGTTTTTTCATTTTATGCAATTCAGACTTTATTTCAAACATTTTCAGTAGTTATTCGAATATTTTCTCTCAATATGTAACAGTTTCGGACATTTCATTTACTTAGAAATTTGTTTAGCGCATTCTGAATGTTTCATTTTGTATTTTATGAATAAGACATCACTTAAGTTTTGATACCTGAAATATGTTTTTGGCCTGTTTTTGTGAGTTATAAGTACAGTAGAGATGACACACTCCTCTGTATTCCTCCACCTTTAACTGAGTGCCTTCTTGCTCCAGAATATGGATTTCTGGATCCCATTCTGACACCATGTCGCTCATCTTGTTTCCCATTAAAGAACAGTCGGTGCAGTTCATGTATATGCTTTATTACAAAGAAACATGTAAGGCTGGATGGCAGCAGGACAAAATATAAACAAACTGATTAACATGCAGACTACAGTGACATACATGCTTACATCTCAACAGCTAACTACAAAATGGCAGTCAGACTCACATATGCTCAGTATTTATACAATTGTGTAAGCCCCTAGGAAGCTTCTTAAAGATATACATACATATTGATCTATCTACAAATGCAAATGCCTAAGTAATTCTGCATGTATTTATTCTCAGCCTACTGTGCCATATTAACAGTACCTTCTAATGATGTCTAGAAATTGTAATTCGAGGCCCAGTACAAAGTCTGTCTTCCCACATTCTGTTCCATGGCTATGATGTCTTCACCATATTACTGGCTCATACTCTCCCTTCACAACCACAGTGTGTCTGTCTTCATTGCTGTACTACATTAAAATTGAATATATTCTCAGAAATTCAAGACACCCTTTAGTGATCACTCATGCATTAGAAAGAATAAGCCACATATAAAATGCACAGCTAATTATATCACTCATTAGTTTTGACCCATACTGCCTGACCACTAGTTAACCTCCTCTCATCTGGCTAAGATGTGGAAAATATCTGATGCAGATGTGCAAAATCTCTGAGAAACTAGCTGGTAGGAAACTGTATGTGCCTTGCAATATTATTATTAGTGCAGAATGTCATCACGACACCACATGTTCTGACAGACTTCATTTGGTTATACCCTTACTTGGTTGCAATAAGTCTAATGTCATAGTTTAACCCATCCAAGTAAATATATTTCAGACCTACGTCTGCACAACTTCTTAGCCCAAGACTTGTTAGCCATGCAGATTTGATGGTCACTTCTGACCATCATCTTTACTAATTACATAGTACACAGATCAGTTGCTTCATATCTAATAGAATATGTACACAAAGGGTGTCCAAGTATAATTGTCAGTGTGTTCCATTAGTGCTTTGTATCAACTTGGATTTTGACATCCTCTTACCCTTCTGTCTATCTGTAAACTCTCTGTTTGCATCTCTAGTGTCCATCACTTGCTAGGTAAACTGTGGCACAGGCCAGATTTGATCTTGCAGGTATAATCTGAAATACCATATAATGGATGGATCCCCACCTGCCCATGAAAGATCTTCAAACTGATGACACCTAATAAGCTGCCATCTCACACCTCAAGACATTTACTCTGGGTATCAGCCCTTCTAACTCATTTCAACCTTTTAGCCTATGGTTAACTTGCAGCATCAAACTAAGTTCCTAGCGAACTTAGTTTCTTCCTCCTTCCTGCATTTTATCCCTAAGGTTAGTTGCTAACCTTTCAAGTAAGCATAAGGTATACTGCTTAAGCTAGCCTAGTCTTAATGTCTCCAGACCACTTTTAGACAAGGACATGCGCTCATGTCTACCAAATATAATCCAAGTATTCTACCTGAAATTTCACCACAATAGACCACTATATGGCCATTCTCCAAGACCTCTGATTGCCCCACACAGGATGATAGGCTGTATGCCTTTTAATATTCAATCACCAACATTCAAACATGTCTGATAAACATTCTTTGCACACTCTGCTATTGTCTGATTACCTGTCCTCATTGGCAATAAAAACTCCTGAGTCTGACAACTACAGTATAACACATATCTTTTAAAAATACAATTGCCTCCTAAAAGTGCTACTATGACATCAGGTAAATGAGCATTAAGTGCACATTTCTACACTTCATGGATTGTAGCCTAAGCTCATCTCATCCCATAACTTCCATATCATAGGAATTTGTATCTATCTCTTACTTTCATTTCTATGCTCTTTAAGTAATTAAAACAAATCTTTACTGGAAGATATAGTGATTATTAATTTGGAATGTGGTACAAAAATCACCAGTAATACAAGACATTAAAGGTACTCTTTCCTACATAAAGCTTTGCTACAAACAATCATAAATGTTTAGATAAAGAAAACACAAATATGGAATAAACAACATTTGGTATCTATTGCATATCAATAAAGCTCAGCAAATTCTTTTAACTATGCTGACTCAATACCTAAATGACAGGCTTATCTTGGTTATAAATAATATGCCTTTGATTGTGTAAGATGGAGAGATAGCATTTCCCCTTTTTGGATATAAACTTCACACTGGGAAATTTCCTGTCACTATATCTAAACCAAGACATTTATCAATTTTTGAAACCCCGATTCATTATTCTGCATAAAACCCTTTATCAGCATCTCTGTCATTCTTGTCATCAAGTCCATTGATTCCTGAACTGCTGGTATTTACACTGACTTCCAATGTCTGACAGTCATTTTTTTTATCGGCCAACATGGTCAGTTGTAGAACTTGCTTGTTATGCTTGAGAATCACATTATCAGTAGTGATCTCATAACACACAGCACTTTGTAAACTCATACATGTAAACCAACATTCTGAGTTAAAGACCTAGGGGATATTGTGTTTATAACCTAAACGTTATGTAGAATTCCCTAACAAAAATTTGTAATCAGATCCCCCATCCATTATTTTCACTTCCTCAACAAATATCTGATAAACAGCTTCTGAAGTTTAGCCAGAGCTAAATTGGTGCAGTTACCACCAGACAAAAATATGAAAATGCCTCAATTTAGTGGTTTACTTAAGTGCCGTATGTATTTCATTCAAAGATTCCCTAATACCCTGAAATTCCAACAGCCCAAAGCAGGACTGACTCATTTAATCAACTGCTATATTTAATCTTTTGTGCAATTTCTGACTTTTGTAGTCCAGTGTATACATTCTGTTCTAGTCTCCCTTCATTTCTGTGGTCATTTTATAATTCCTTATTATTATCTAAATAATGGGTTATGAATGCATTCATTTATCTCGCAGTTTAGTCTCTAACTGTAGAGCTTTGTCCCAGATTAACTGTTGTCCTGTATTCTGAATTTGTTGCCATTTCCTTAATATTCTATTTTTGTAAGCCTCTGGCTCAAGTGGAATAGAGGAGATAGTCTTCCTAGACAATGTAGAGTTCCAGTAAACATGATAGAAAACACAGAAGGAAGCTAGGAGCTGGCGGACCTAATAAAAAGCTGATACATACAAAAAAAAAGACTAGAGGAATGGGATAGAATTTAGAAAAGAATAAAAAAGGAGATATGCCAGAAACAAAAGAGGAAGGAGATGGAGAATAAGATAAAGATAGAAGAATTAAAGAGGTGGAGTTACAAAAAAAATGGAAATTCAGGAGAAAAAGTAAAAAAAGGATCTATGAAGGAAAGTTCAAGGTTGGGAGAATGAGAGAATCTGAATGAGTAAACACTGAGAATAGGTTGGAACTGTGTGTGTGTATGTGTGTGTGTGTGTGTGTGTGTGTGTGTGTAATGCTCCAGTTAGGATGGCAGGCTGGTTGTCTTATACAGGCTCAAACCCTGTACCACAAAAACAGGACTTGAGTCTGAATCCTGCACCAACTCCCAAACCATCCATCAGCAGGTGCCTTTTCAGGGACTGTTAGGTTCCAGTACATTTTCAAGGACTGTTGAGTTTCTGTACATTTTCAAAGGACGTGGAGTCTCATTTTCAACAGACATTGAGTTTCTATGCATTTTCAAGGAATATGGAGTTTCTGCACATTTTCAAGGAATGTTGAGTTTTAAGGGAAGAGAAGTTTATTGTTGCTTGCTTAGTCTGTTTTTGGTGTGTAACTGTTTGGTTTAGCAAATAGTCATCATCAGTGCGGTACTAAAATGTTGAAAGCAGTGTTAGTAGAACAGGTAGAAAACTTGCCTTTGGTGCAGAAGGCTGTGGGTTCTACTCCCACAACATGTAGATGGAGTGCAGATATTACAGTGTCCTTTTATGAAGGATGGGGTTCTGCACTCCTGAGTGTGTCCTCCTTTGGATGAGATGTCTAGTAACTATGAACCTGTTGCCAGTATGACAGCCATTCCTTACTGCAATATTAACAGCTTGTCATTTTTTTTAAATGTAACATGGACAATTTATTCTTCAAGGGCAGCAGGCACTGAATGTGTGCATGAAATACTGAAATGTAAAGTTGTTTGCCATCAGCATCTTCTTCACTAGTTAAAGATCTCTAATGTGGAATTATTCAGATGCCTTTTACTTCTGCAGAGATTTTGTATATTGCTGATATTAGTGGATTGTAATAACAAAGTTTAAGTGGCTTTTTGTGGTTGAAATATTCTGTAATGGGTAGTTTTGTCAATATTTGTTCATGCATTTTGTTTCATTGCTTACTGGAAAAATGTTCAAACCACCAAATTTAAAACATTATCTAACAAGTGATGCTGTATTATACAAGGAATATAATTTAATGCAGTCAGTATGGTGCATCAAAAAACACATGCATGCATGTATGCATCATCCTAAAAATGTGTGTAAGGGGCCTATGGTTTGAAGACAGCCCAAAGTAAAATGAATCCACAACTGGGCAGATGCATTTTCTTTGAATGTGGGTTTCAATGCCATTTCAATGAATTTGAGCTACAAGGGCAGAGAAGATTAATGTTCATGTGAAGTCTGCTTTCATTGTGAGATTATACTGTTTTGTTTAACAAATGGCTATCCTTTATTAAGCTATAAATTGTGTAATAAAAGGTTTAAATATCTCTCATCTTTGTAGAAGTAAAGAAGAAAATAGTCTGCAAACTGACAGTTCGGATCAGTGTATATGGTAACTAGAGAGAAATATCCAAGTAATGGGACATTGGAATGGCTGTGTGTGGGGGAGGGTTGATCCATTATCCTGCATAGAACCCCATTTGACCATGATCCAGCTCTGGATACAGGATACTCAAATTATGAAGGAGGGGCTGACTAACAGTGTTGGATATAAAAAAGACTCTTGAAAGGGTAGGCTGGGTTATTGAACAGAATCTATGAGAAGAATTAGAATGCCAAAGGGATAGGTCAGAATGATGAAGAAGATATATAAAGATATAAAAGCAAAGGATAAATCAAGGGCAAGACTATCCAAGGATATCACAATAGGATGGAGTACAACAAAGAGTTACACTTTCTCCCCATACTATTTGCTGTATAGAGTCATTGGGCAGAGACAGTAAAAAGCCCTACAGATCAGAGGCATACCTCTCAACCTGCAGACAATGAAAATAGGAACAAAGGCCCTTGAAATGTTGGAAAACCCAGCTAAAAATGTGGACATTTAATTAGCATAATATCTGAATACCAAATAGCACATAACTCTTCTCGCTTCCAGTGGTAGTGCGGGTACTATCAGAATCACATTTAAAAACAGCAAGTGACTACAATTTATGGAAAAATATAAACACACTATCAATGAGACAGTGTAAAATGTGTAGACGTTAATGAATTGCATTAGAAAATTCTACCAAATAGGATAATTTTTTAATGCTTCAGTAAAAAATGAAATGGAAGATGCATGTATTCTTTATTTAATTTATTGTTGCTACTAGTATGTTGGACCTGTTTGCAGTTTTCTGTATACTAGACTAATTTATAAATGACATGTGAAGAGGGGGATTCAAAAAACTATACGAGCAGGTAAATCAAGCCTGAAAATAGGTAAATCCCTCTGAAAACAGTGACATCTTGCGTAAAAGTAAAATTGGCCCTGAAAATAGGGACATTTTTAAAAATGTGGACAGTTAAAAAGGTCTGATTAGAGGATATAGTTGGGAAGGGAATGACAAAAAAAGATTGTTTTATGCAGATGATATTTTCCTTACCCTCTCTTACAGAATACAGAACATGGCCCAGTTACGGACATAGTGATAAGATTTGAGAAGTTTTGGGATATAAAATTAATGAAGGGAAAACATAATTAGTAATTATGAACCAAGATGGCACTCTTATAGATAGCACCCCAAAAAGGCAACCCCCCATTTCTCGGTCACCCACATCCCCCGGAATCTTTTTTAAAGTTTTTTGTCTATCCTTCTAGCATGTCGAGGGATCAGTTGCTAGTGTCCTCGCCTGCTCAGCTGGTGAACCTGGGAATATTGAGGCAATGTTACAATTGCCTCATGTACACAGACAACCCTCTCCTCCTCCCACAAAACACAAATACATGCGAGAGATGCAACTATACGGCCAAACTGGAGGCTGAGCTCTCTCAACATAGGACTGGCAAGACCAGTCAGGAGGAGAAGGTTACCACACACACTATAGACCCAGTCTCACATAGTACCATTACAACCTCAAATCATACACATAAACACACAAAGACATACTCGGAGGCTCTGATCAAAAATCTACCAAAACAGCAGAGGCCACCAAAAGCAGACACCCAAACAACCACCACCTCAGAACACAACACCTGCAACACATAGACCTCACAGTCAGAGTGTCAAACAGTCACAGTCCTTAAGGCCAAACACAATGCCAGACACACTAGTCATTGGTGACTCCATAGTCAGACACACTGACGTCCTGCTCACCAGACTGAGTAAGGAAAAGGTCACAGTAAGCTGTCTGTCGGGCGCTAGAATCCGCCACATAACACAAGCACTCAGGTCTCTCAACAGCAGGTACAAATATGACTCAGTCATTGTCCACGCTGGTGTAAACGACCTGAGACGCACTCCCTGGACTACATGAGAAGAGACATTGAGGAGCTCTCTGATTATGTAGCCCAGGCAGGTATGACCCTGACCTTGAGCAGTATCCTACCTTCACCAAGAATGATGCCACAATACAGAGATAAGATGATCAGCTTTAACAATTGGCTTAAACACTGGTGTCATTCAAAGGGGATCCAGTATCTGTCTGCCTGGGATGACATGCTGGACAAGCCACGCTGCTTCTCAAGGGATGTCTTGCACCTGTCACCCTGGGATTCCGGATATTGGCAAAGGCTCTTGCCACCCCATAGTGCCTTTTTAGGCAAGGCTCAAATTCTAAACCTACCACCCTAGAACACAAAAAGGAAAAAACTAAGGGTAATGCTGCTCAATGCCAGAAGTCTAAATCTCAAAATGCACGACTCGAGGCCCTTCTCAGTATGGAGAACATCGATGTCTGTGCTGTGACAGAAACCTGGTTCAAGGCTCCTGAGAGCACACCAGCGCTATCAGGTTTTACCTCATATCATGCGTTCCGGCCCCAAAATCAGGAAAATACCAAGAAAGGAGGGGTATCCATATTCATCAAGGACACCCACACCTCAAGACTGGTGGCAACGCATGATGCATCGGAGACCATCCAGGTGCAATTAACCGTAGGCAAGACTGCTCTGCAAATTGTAGCATGTTACAGGCCACCCTCACAAACTCAGGAACCTCACATGGCCTTCCTGAAAACACTAGAGGGATAAATGTATCACCAAACACCATCATACTAGGTGACTTCAACTACCCAAATATAGACTGGGAACACTACTCAAGCCCAAACACCCTAGCCCAAAAGTTCCTGGAATTCATAAACTCAAATGCCATGGAACAACTAGTCACCATTCCCACAAGAGGAGATAACATACTTGATCTCATCATCACGAACATGGGAGCACAATGTTCAATACCGAAGTATACCCCTCACTGGTGAGATCAGATCACAACTAATCTCGCTGGAGGTCCTCATCCCACCCCACCTGAAATAAAAAGACCACAGTAAAGAACTTCTCAAAAGCCGACTTCACACTTCTAAAGACTAGTGTGGTCTCCTTTAAGGCCCCGAGCCGGAAAACAGTACTCAAGCCGCTGAATCACTTACAAATGCCTTCTACCAGCACCTGCAGGACTGCATGGATAAGGCAATCCCAAGCAAAACAAAGACTCTTTGTACCAAAGGCAAGCATCCAGTCTGGTGGACCCCAGCCATAAACAAACTCTACAACAAAAGGAGGAAGCTACTACAAGATAGAGCAAAATCCTTAAAAGGTAAGACACCCTTGATCACTATAAGTAAAAACTAAGAGCTCTCATAAAATCATCCAAAGCAAATTTCGAGAGAAAAATAGCTAAAGACTCAAAAACAATCATAAGGCCTTCTTTAGCAATGTTAGAAACCTAGGAGAAAACTCCCAGATATGCTCAGAACTAGTTCAAAATGATGTGAAGATTACTGATCCTACAGACATTGCCAACATACTTGCTGACAGGTTCAGTGCAAACTTCTCCCCTCCCCAAAGGAGAGATATCTATACCAAACCCATTGCAGCCCCCAAACATCTCCAGCCCAAGTGAGAACTGCTCTCCAAAGCAAAAACACAGCATCCATGGGACCTGATGGTGTCCCCGGCTGTGTGCTCCACGCAACTCAATGAGGAATTAAACCCACAGCTAGGACAGCTGTTTAATCAAAGTCTTACCTCTGGATACGTGCCCAGGAGTGGCGCACTGCAACTGTGGTCCCACTTCACAAAGGCGGTACCTCCACCGAATTCTGGAAATTACCGCCCATTAGCTTGACAAGCCTTATCTGCAAAGCCATGGAGAGGATCATAATGGACCTCATAAATAAAGACATAGGAATTTGCAGACTTTGGATCCAACCCAGTTTATGTAGAGAAACTCATGCTTTTTAGAAAACCATGTCATAGAAACACATTGTTTGTTAACCGGGCTAGTCCATTGGGATACATGTCCATTTTCAGCAGAGGCCGAGGGAGAAAAGCTCCACTCGTACATTGTCAACATCAAATATCAAAACCTCATCAAACATTTTTTTTGAAGTTTAGTGAGATGCTGAGGGATTAATAAACAGAAAAATAAAGACTGAGAGGCAATCTTCTTGAATGATTGCTATAGTGTATTAAGCTAGTAAATGCTGAAGTCTGGTAATAACTGTCATATGGAGAGTAAAATAATAATATATATATAAAATATAATTTAAATTGCCCTAAATGAGAGAGAAAAAGTAGAAAAAAAGATGTGTACTAGAAAAGAAAAGGGGATAAACATATAAGAGATAAGTAGTTAAAAGTGGGTCAGTAGAGGCATAAATTAATGGTAAAGAGAAGCAACTAGTTGCAGGGGCTGATTAGTGCATGGGCATAGCCAGTGGGTTTGTAGATGGTTTCTTATTTTTTTTTGAAAAGGTGAGGAGAGCTTAGAGTTTATTCCAATAAGATCCTACAGTGTTGGCAAATAAGGAGTCACCTGCTTTATTGTGGGATTTGAGAGTAGTTACTAGAAGCTTCCTGGCAGAAGCGAGGGAAGTAAGATTTTTGTTGGGGGATGAGGAGTTTATTTAGTAGATTGTATTGGAGGGTAATGTAGAATTTTAAAAGTTAAGACTAATTGATGTAGAAGTATTATATTCTGAAGTTCTAGCCAATTTAGTTGTTTTAGATTGAGACAGTGATGTGGTATGCTGTGTTGAGTTTTTGAAGGTTAGCTTTAGAGAGGTTGATAAATGATGGAGAGGCATACAATAGAGTATGTAACCATCAAGTTTCTGACTTCATATACAGCAGATAATAAACAGGTCAGAGATATTATTTGTAAGAATTGGAATATTTTGCAAGCTGATGACTTATTAACAATGATTGTAGGTAATATTCCATCCTTTACATATAGGAACAAAAAGAATCTTAAGAGATTATTATGTTATCCATCAGAGAAGAACACACGTTTAACTAATAATTGTTATACGAGAGCCTGTGGACATTGTAATTTCTGTCCCCTGATAGATTCTAACATAATTTTTATACATCCAGACACACACAAAGAAATCTACACTCAAGTTAATGCTGATTGTATGACACCAGATGTTATATATCTTGCTGTATGCAAACTATGCTCATGTTTTTATGTTGGAAAAACCAACAGGGTCCTATGTGACAGAATAAGGGAACATTGCTATAATATAAAGAAAGGCAATGTACAGAATGCATTAGCTAAACATGTGATGCAAACAAACTCTCAACATACATTCAGTTTTAGAGTTCTAGAGAAAATCAATGTGAATGTAAGAGGAGGAGACATAATGAATCATACTGAGGACAGAGAAAGCAGATGGATTATTATGCTTAGGGCTGATAAGGGCCATGGATTAAATGAAAGAGCATCCATTAGACCTTACTTAAGGAAACGTAGACATATCAAATTCCAACATTAACCATCCTACTACATTATCAATTATTTAATCCATTTGTGACATACATTACACATTTTTACTCATACATATATACATATTTTCTCTCAATATACATATTTTAACCATCACCATTATACACATATATTACAATACACATTCCTTTGACATTACATTACATATTACCTTTATTATACATAGTCCATCAGATATATATATATGTTTTTAGACGAATTGTATTTATGTCACATATTTATATCCCTTTTTATATACTATATATATATACACACACATTTTTTATTTATATTTATAAGTATTTATACATAGTGTTTAATATATAACTTCACTAATATATGCCTCCATATCATCTACTATATACACACATATATACTTAAGAAATTTGATATATATATACAATGATATTTATATATATTCTTATTTAATTGTTTTAGAATAATAAATATTATATAGGTTATTCTTATTGTTCTTATTGATTTTATGCCTATGAGAACAGTCTAATTTATGATAATTTCCATGCTGCTATTTTCATTTAAAAGTGTTTTTTTAATGAATGTGTTTTTAATGAATGTGTTTTTAATGATTGTCATTTGATATGTTAGCCATTCTCATAAAATGCATATTGTCATATCTTTTATTGATTAGCTTAATTAATTGAGCTTATGCATATGAGACTATTTCATATTGCTGTGCTTTAGACATATGCCTGGGATAAATTTTATGCTGTTGTTTATTATTAGATGCGATGTTGGTAGGTTAACCATTTTTATAAAATATACACTGTTATATATTCATCATTGAAGTTCTAGCTACTGTCGTGGTAATCAGCGTAATTAAGTAATTACTGACAGATTATTAGGTGTGTTATTAAGTATATAAGGCGCATGAATCTCATGCTTGTTGTTTGCGATCTGAAGAAGCTAAAAGTTAGTGAAAGCGCTTATCGTTCTATCGTTTTAATAAATAAATTTATGTTGAATATTACTTGGCTTGGATTTATCGGAAATTTGTTTTGTTGAAAGAACAACATATCTCACTCTATCACCGCTTGTTTGAGTATATTACTTCGTGTACATGTTGAAGGTAATGTTTGGTAATACTGAAAATAATGTTGCTTTTCCTAAAAAACCGAGCAGCTTTGTGCCACCTTTTACACCTACACTGAATCTTTTTATGAATGGTTGTGAGAGGGATATAATTAAATACTTTTCAGATGGTAATTTCACCAGATATTATAATCTAACTATACCATAGAAAATGGCTTTACAATGTTTGATGAACAACAAAGACCTAACCATTAAAGGGGCTGACAAGGGAGGTGCATTGGTTGTTTTAGACACTGCATGGTATAATGAGAAAGTAAAAAACATGTTAACAGATGACACCTAGGTGTTAGACTGGTTATTGATAAGGTGCACTAGCGTTTAGGGTCTTTATTGCATGATATGAGGATCACACCTGGCATACATGAGTTTTTACGAGTGGACAAACCTGTCACACCAGTATTCAAGGCTTTGCCTAAAATACACAAATCCTTACGCAACCCACCCCTGCGACCTATAGCGTCTGGCAGGGGTTGGGTTACTGAGAACATATCGATATGGTTGGAAGCCACTCTCAAACCATATATGGAATGGATAGATAACATACTAGTGGATACAGGACACTTCCTGAGGATTCTGGGGGGTATAGTTAGACCCAATGGAATGGATGGACTGTTAATGATTACATTAGATGTTAACAGTTTATTCACTGTCATCCCGAATGATTATGGTACAACAGCAGTGGGTGAGCTTCTTGCAAAGCAAGGTGTGGATTCATATAAAATTGAGTTAGTGAAGGATTTGTTGACACTTGTTTTGGAAAATAATGTGTTTATAGGAGCGGGTTCGATATATAGACAAGCACAGGGGGTAGCCATGGGCACCCCCTGTGCCAACACCTACGCCAATCTGGTTCTCTCTAATTGGGAATCCTCCACAATTCTGAACAACGAAGTATGGAAGGGCTACATAAGTATGTATGCCCATTTTGTGGACGATATTTTTATTTTGTGGAATGGAGACTGCAATTTATTTGATCGTTTTCTTTCCTACATCCACTCCACCACCACATTCTTGAAATTTACTGCCACAACATCCTACACTCATATAGAGTTTTTGGATGTTTGTGTAGAACAGACGCAGGAAGGTTTTGTTTCTAGTGTGTACAGGAAAGAATGTTGGCAAAACACTTTGCTGTCTTACGACAGCATGCACCCCCGACATATTTTTCCAAACATTGTAAAGGGGCAGGTCAGTCGTATATCCAGGGTGAGTGCTATGGATACACAATTTGATGAAGAGTTGGATAAACTAGACAAATGTTTTAAGGATAGAGGCAACAATGAAAGACTGGTACATCGTGTTATTGATGATAGTGTTAAATTAAGACGGACCAGATATAATGGTTAAAGAGAACATATGGAGGGGAATCGTCAATTGATAATAATGCATGTGTACAAATGGGTCCCAAACTGATGTTCACATATGGCAGCAATATAAAAGACATTAATAGGATTGTACAAAACAATTGGAATATTTTAACCAGTGACATTGGACTAAGGGAGATTGTTGACAATAGTCCCAGGTTCCGATATAGGAGAAATAGGAATCTTAAAGATCTATTGTGTAAGGAGAAGATGTGTGGTCAAGGTGGATCTCTGAAGTTCACTGTAGGAACACTTCCCTGTGGGATATGTAAGGCCTGTAGTCATATTAATAAAGAAACCACATTTACACATCCAGTAACCAAGAAGGTGTTTCATTTAAAAGGGAGGGCCACATGTAGGACCATGAACATAGTGTACCTAGCTGAATGTGTAGAATGTCCTTGTTTCTATGTTGGAATGACCAACAATATGTTTAAGGTTAGAATCTTGCAGCACTTGAGTAGCATCAGGAATAGTGACCTAAGTAATGCCTTATATAGGCATATCAGTGACAACCCTACACATAGCTTCAAATTTAGGACTATTGTTAACATCAAACCAAACAATAGGGGGGTGATGTAAAACATCAGACAGCTTTGGCTGAGTCAAGATGGATCATAGAGTTTATGGCACACAGGATACCAGGATTAAATGATGTCATTCCAGTTAAACCCACCCTCCAAAATAGGCAGGTTTTTCACTAGTTGCTATTGGTTGTTTCATCTTTTAAAAATGTTGTTTGAAGAATGTATCTTTGTCTGATGAAGGGTGTAACCCGAAAGCGCTTACCTGGTGTTTTATCTGTCTATGTTGGATTAAATTTTATCTACATTTTATCAACACAGCAGTGTCCTGTTGCTTTTCATTTGGAGTTGTTTGTGCTTTGAAGCTTACCGGGACTTTGGCATAGCGTACAGGTTTACTTTTTAAACATGGAAAATAAGCATGAATATGTACATTCAACAGATTAATGTTTGAATAAAAATAGATGAAGGAAAAAACAGAAAAAAAGGTGTATGAACAATCAATATATTTAAAGTTACTAATCCAAAATGAGATAGTGATGCAGGCAAACAAATCCTTCAGCAGCAAAATGAAAGTACAAAAAGGAAAAAGAGAAGGCTCCAGACCACGACACATAAAATCTTCAAATCTTTAATGAACAGAGTAGGAGGCGAGTGCTTTTGCAGCTATAAGCGGCTTCATCAGACAATCATCACAGATAGCTATCAACTATTTAAATCAACATCGACCAATGGAAAAATCAATGCAATTAAAATTGCAAAAGTTTTTTTGAAGTGCTAAATCACCCTTATATCATGTCATATTCCATTGAATGAATATATTACATAGAATAACCATGGTCAATATAAAATAAAAGTAATAAAAATAGAAATGTAGGTATCTACCATACTAAAACATAGTATTTTGTGTGGATTACCTTCAAAGTGGTCTATTCAACAATATGTGCTTAATGGATATTTTCTCATTAAGTCCCTTTGCCCATGTTAGCACGCATTCTAATAATCCAGTCCAACTCTTTTGTTTCAACCTTATTCCTCATGTCACCCCCTCTGTGTTTTGGGGGTATAGTTTCAATAACCATAAATTTAAAAATGTGTTCCTTACCTTTCTCTATAACATGTTTTGCTAATGCATTTATGTCAGCTTGTCTAGAAATATCATATAGGTGCTCTCTTACACAATCCCTCAACCTAAATGTAGTCATACCCACATAGAAAGAATGGCATACTACATAGTATGCCAGATATACCAGATCAGTGTTATTACAATCAGCTATTAATCTGAAGTATAGTGTCTTTTTAGTATCTGGATGTAAACATTTTCCAGAGGTATCTAAGCACTTACAATAATTGCATTTTTTACATGGGAAGGTTCCATGTTCATATTGGACTGCATCTGTCTTATTCATCTGCACATATTTTGGACCACACAAAATTTTCAGTGATTTTTTTTATTTTTGTATGCATATAGGGGAACATCCCCCACTACCCCTTTTACATGTTTGTCTGCACACAATACATTCCAATTTCTTTCATAAACATCTAAAAGTAACATGTTACTAGCATAACTAACTGGCACTCTTATAACATTATGTGTTGACTCTGCTTTGTTCATTATTCATAGGGATAGAGAAGTAGGGGTGTCCCTTCCACTCCCTTGTTCTAAGTGCTTCTGTTATTACTTGTTCTACTTCCTTTTGGGCACATCCCCTCTCTAGAAAGTTATTTCCCAAAGTGGACAACTCATTTTTAAACTTGTCATCATTAGCTGTAAGTCTTGATATCCTAAGAGCCTGTCCTCTCATTACATTTTTAAATACATGTTATGGGTGCATACTGTTCCATTGAACAAATATATTCCTGTAACGCTCTTTTCTGAAGATTTTTGTTTCAAAATTACCTTCAGGTGTCCTATGTATATTCACATCTAAAAAATCTATAGGTGTATTCGAGCTATGAGCAGTAAATCTAAGAAAATGAGTACTAATATTGATAAAACACAGGGATGTAGTAAGTCCTGTGGCCTCTCCTTCCTGCAAGAGAAAGAGGTCATCCACAAATCTCCACTAAAAAACAATATTACTCTCATATTCCTTCAAAATATACCGATTTTCCCACATAGCCATAGTAATGTTGGTGTAGCTACTGGCACACGAGTTGCCCATAGGTACGCCATCAATTTACTTATAGAGTTGTTGTTCAAATAAGATGTTATTCTCTAATATTAGCTCTACTAATAGACACACTAGGTCTATAACTTTGATGGTATATGTGCCATTTTCTATCAAATACTATTTTATAAACATAATCCCCTATGTCATTGCGAATGACTGTGAAGAGAGAGTTGACATCCTGGATCTTGCTGCTGTGTCTCCTGCTGTATTTGTTGGGATTTGTGGATTGAGAGCCATTCAGCCAGTACTGCTTATCCTTATGGAAACTACCATTTCTGTGAAAGCTCTCTTAACTAGAGAGGTTAATCCACTTCTTAATCTGGTTCCTGGAGAGATGCAAATCACTGACAACCTTTGCATTTCACTATCTGAAACTGCTGCTGACTTTAATAAGAACTTAGAGCTACTAGAGAAGAAAGTTGGATCTTATAAACGCTTACAATGGCAATGTTTTAGTTTTTTTAGCTTATCTTGACATGGGCATTGTTCCACGAGGTTTACGGATCTTAAAAATGCCTTCGTATGGCAATGTTTATCCAGATTTACTTGAGCGTTGGCACCAGCTTAACTTGAAGTTAAGCCTTGACTATATGTCTTTGATGAATGATCATTTCCTTCAAACTGAGATTGATTTGAAGGAAGAAATTATCAATTTAGAGAACAAGTTGCTTACTATGCCCTGTTTTCCTAATTTGACTAATGTATACCAACAGATGCTTGATAGACTGCACACACTAGATGACAGGCTCGAAGCTACAAAAAAGTAAGCTTAAACGTGATATACTTGATTTCCAGAGGGGCCATATCTTTTCTTGGCCTAAACAAGATTTTTCTGCTGTTAATAAGCATTCTGGACAGCATATATCGAAAAATGACTTCTTCGATACTGGAGTCTCATCTATGAATATTTCTGACTCCATATCCCTGGTATCTTCTGCTATGTCAACTCGCTTATCTAAGGACATGTCCCAACATTCTGACACTTTGGTGGCCTCCACACCAGAGGCTGGTACCAGTACTCATGTCAATACGCACGTTGTGGTTGAATCAATGGAGAAGGAGCATGGTGCTGAAAATGTGAATGGTAGGAGTCAACAGTTGATTTTAAATGTTACCCAGAAATGTTTTCAGCTGGATCAACCAGAAAAAGTGAAAAAACAGAGTGTGTTGAGGGGCTGAACTTTACAGAGAGAAAATCTCACTGGAATCAAGTGGAAGAACGAGCACCCTATGGGGCAACTCATGGTATTGTTAATCTATTTACTTTTCATCTTAAATCTCCACACTTGTCCCTGTTACAGAAAGAACTTAGTTTCATTCCCACAGCCGCTGACGACATTGTCGCGGCTCTTACAGACTTAAAGCAGTTTGTTAGAAGTGTTAAAAGTGCTATTTAAAGACTCTGTTTCAAGCCAATCCATTTACTGTAAGAAGAAAAGTACTTTTATTCCTATTAGTTTGCCTGTTCTTACGGCTTTCTATGATTTATGTGAGGTTGAGCTTAGAAGTTTATATTCTAATGTTAAAAGAAAGAAATTTTACAACTTAAGCTATGATGAGTTTATAGACCTTAAATCTTTAGAGAAGGACACTTCTATTGTTATAAAGCAGGCTGATAAAGATGGTTCTGTGGTTTTAATGAATCGTGATGATTACTTGAAAGCTATGTATTTATTGCTTGATGATGGGAATGCCTTCAAGTGTATCTCTCCCTTAGACATTAAGAAATGTATTAGTAAGGTTAATATGTTTATATATGACTAGACATTAAGAAATGTATCAGTAAGGTTAATATGTTTATATATGACTAGACATTAAGAAATGTATCAGTAAGGTTAATATGTTTATATATGACTAGACATTAAGAAATGTATCAGTAAGGTTAATATGTTTGTATATGACTAGACATTAAGAAATGTATCAGTAAGGTTAATATGTTTGTATATGACTAGATATTAAGAAATGTATCAGTAAGGTTAATATGTTTGTATATGACTAGACATTAAGAAATGTATCAGTAAGGTTAATATGTTTGTATATGACTAGACATTAAGAAATGTATCAGTAAGGTTAATATGTTTGTATATGACTAGACATTAAGAAATGTATCAGTAAGGTTAATATGTTTGTATATGACTAGACATTAAGAAATGTATCAGTAAGGTTAATATGTTTATGTATGACCTTCAGATTAATGGAGACATTGATCTTCATGTTTTTCATTTCTTTACTATACCCTGCCCAGTTGTTCCACAGCTCTATGGGCTGCCCAAAATACATAAATGTCTATTTAATCCAATCACGAGACCAATTGTATCTGGCAATGGTTGGTTAAAATTACCAATCTCTATTTATCTACAGAGGCAATTGCACCCTTTTTTGTTAGGCTGTGAGAATGTGCTAAAAGACACGACAGATTTCATATTGAAACTAAGGAAGTGGTATGATAGTCTAAATGTCACTGAGTTATCTCAGGGTGAATATTTATTTGTTACCCTTGATATTTCATCCTTGTTCACAATGATCCCTAACGACCTTGGAATTGAGTCCATCAGAGTTTTTGACTAGCATGGCTACTATGCCTGCTAGACAAAGAATATTTGTTCTTTATTAGATTTGGTTCTCACTATGAATGTCTTTTTGTTTGATGACAAGCTTTTTCTACAACTCACTGGTGTTACAATGGGCACATCTTTGGCCAATACCTATGCCAATCTGGCTCTCCATCAGTGGGTAACCAAATATGAGTGCAGTGATGCCAATCTGTTAAACAACAATGTTTGCTTCTATTAGTGTTTTGTTGATGATTGCTTCCTTATCTGGAAGGGGTCTATCGGTGATCTGTACGCCTATTTAGATTATTTGAATGGTACAACTACATTTCTTGAGTTTAAAATGATATACTCTGAAACCAGTATTACCTTTTTGGATTTATGTATAGAACTAAAGGAGAGTTTAATTTGTACGAGTATACATAAGAAAGAAGTATGTGCTGGTAGATACCTTCATAGGAACAGCATGCATGCTCCGCACATATTTAAAGGGATAGTCACTGCACAGTTTAGTAGAGCCAGTCGGCTTAATACAGATGATGGTGTTTTTTTAAAACAGATGGAAAATATGAAGATGGACTTTCTACATAGTGGTTATGATTCAACATTTCTCTGTGATATAATGAGTGAAATTGCAAGAGATAGGGCTGTGTCACTTAAACCAACTTTCAGTATGCTAAGCGAATCTGATACATATATGTGTAGGGAGACTGATGTGGGGGGGTTCACATAGAGTTAGATATGTGACAACATTTAATATTAATACCCAGGCAGTTAAGCACATTATTGAGAAGAATTGGATAATGTTGATGGCATCGTCTGATGTTAGGAATGTGTTAGATTCCAAACCCTTCTTCTCTTATAGGAACTTGAGAAATTTGAAAAGTAGATTGTGCTACAAAGATTTTAGCCATAAACGCACCCCACAACTTAGTACAAGGGTGGGTGCACTTTGTTGTATGGTCTGCACTTGCTGTGATGATATTCTAGGTAAAGGCAGTGATATTTTCACCCACCCTGTTACTGGACGTGTCTACAACTTTAAGCTGTTTGCTAACTGTATTAGTACTAATGTGGTTTATTTGGCTACTTGCCTCAAATGTACTTCTTTCTATGTAGGAAAGACCGCGAGAAGACTAAAAGACCATATTATTGAACATAAGTCTGAGATCAGGAGGAATAATGATAAGAATGCACTTTATAAGCACATTTTATCTTGTGGTAGCATGCATAGGTTTAAATTTAGGGTTGTAGACATGGTCCATATGTCTCTGACAGGTGGTGATATTAATAATTTCTTTGAAGTCAAGGAATATGAATGGATTTTGAGGCTAGCTGCTGATCATCCAACTGGCCTTAATACTGCTGTTACATTAAAGCCCATTCTACTGAGGTTACAGCATAGTAAATTCTGATTGTAAAAATTCTCTATATGTGTCCCTTAATAATATTTTTATGTGTTTTATTTTTTATATGTGCTTTCTATGTTACTTTTAAATTTTGTATTTTTCAAAATAACCTGTTTGTGATTTTATATGTTGTTGTCATTTGATCAGCTGGCTGCAATCACATGACTTTTCTTGGCTGCTATTTAAACTCTAACTCATGTGTTTTTAATTTTGTATTTAGCATTGAGGAAGGGTGTAGACCCGAAAGCTTTGCTTCTGCTTTTTGTATTAAAAGTTTTTCTCAATGTGGTTGTATTATACTGTGTAGCATGCCATACTTTCTATGTGGGCATGACTACATGTAGGTTGAGGGATCGTATAAGAGAGCACCTACATGATATTTCTAGACATGCTGAAATAAATGCATTAACAAAACATGTTATAGAGAAAGGTAAAGAACATATTTTAAATTTATGGTTATTGAAACTATATCCCCGGGACATAGAGGGTATAACATGAGGAATAAGGTTGAAGAGTTGGACTTGATTATTAGAATGCGTGCTAACATGGGCAAGGGACTTAATGAGAAAATATCCGTTAAGCCCATATTGTTGAATAGACCACTTCCAAGGTAATCCACACAAAATGCTATGTTTTAATATGGTAGATACCTACATTTGTATTTTTATTACTTTTATTTTATATGTATTGCATTTATATTAACCATGGTTACTCTATGTAACATATTCATTCAATGGAATATGACATGGTATAAGGTGGATTTAGCACTTAAAAAAAAACTTTTGCATAAATAATTGCATTGATTTTTCCATTGGTTGATGTTGATTTAAATAGTTGTTGGTTATCTGTGATGATTGTCTGATGAAGCAGCTTGTTGTTGCGAAAGTGCTCTCCTCCTACTCGGTTCATTAAAGATTTTAAGATTTTATGTGCTGTGGTCTGGAGCCTTCTCCTTTTACTTTTTGTACTTTCATATTTAAAGTTACATGGAAAAAGAGTAGATTTGAATAGCTTCTAGAGTATATCAGTTCACCAAACAATGTAAACAATCAATCAAACATCTGTAAATAACTATAGTTTCCTTGCTCTCAAAATTAAAATAGGAACTAAGGAAACATGTTCATTAAGTTCTTGGGGGGTTTAGAAGCATCTAGATTTAGTTGCCACTAGAGTTCTCTGATCTCAAGTGAATTTTCCCAATCCCTTCCCTGCTTATTGGGGTGACCACTTCTAAAATTCCAAATTTGAATATTTTATTTACTTTATATAGCATTGTGTGTTTGTAAAGAGAACCACTGAAGTTTCACTTTCTAATGCTGTATGTGTGTCCATAGGTATATTTCCTTAAAGCTCTCTCAGTTTTACCTATGTAGAAAGTATTGCAAATGCACAATTTGGCAACATAAGCCACTCCCTTGGCAGAGCAGTTTCCCTTGACCAAATGTGTTGTTTGGTTAACCAATAATCTCATCATCTAAAAAAAATGAGCACCAGTTGTTTGTCTCCCAGCTACAAGTATCAAATGTGAAACTGTGTTTGTGCAGTCTTAAAGGCCTCTTTAAAATAGATTTAAGATTTCTTCCAGTTTTGTAAACAAAGAATGGTTTCTCCCCAATTAATTTCAACAATCAATTTTGAATCTGCTCCAATTGTTCCTAACTATATTTTTAATTTCTTGTGCTAAAGGCACATAAAAGTTCTGAAAATGTTCTGTACATTTCATTGGCAATTCTACTTTTCTAGGATCAGAACCTAATAAGGGATGGTATTTTTTTCCCCAGCCTTCAATTACCTCATGGAGTATAGTAAAAAGAAGGTCCAAGGGGTAACCTCAGTCAAAAAACATCTCACTCAGTAGGCCAAATAGTAAATGTATTGATAATATTACTTAGAGAGTATAAAGCTACATAAAAACAATTGATAAAGCTAAGGGGAAGACTGATGGTGAAAGGTAAATACATTATGGAAGTACTCTTGGAATGTCCACCAGAAAAAAATGGAATTCCCATGGACAAGACAGTTGCTGAAGGAGATTCAGAAAAGGTGCCAGGCAGTAGGAGTGCAGAAGTGGAGGGGTGTATACCATCTGTAGGAAGGACAAAGGAAGATGTGGATGGGTAAACATTAACATGGAGATGGCAAGAAACCTAGAAAGTATATTAAAACATGTAAAGAACTTGGGGAACAGTATACCATACAGGAAACTTTAGAGTGGGAATTCCTGGGTATTACATCAGAGTGGAACCCCATTGATAATCTCTGGGAAGAAGTAAATTACTAGAGTAGATTCTAGAAATGGAATGAAGGAAGCAAGAGTGGACAGTGGATGGAACGAAAAAAGTAAGCAGGAAATGGATCCAAAATAAGAAAATAAACTTATTTATTGGGAAACCTGAAATTCATCCAGGGTTTGGCACCTAAGTCTCTAATGAACACAGATAACCTGTAAATGGTTCATCTCCCAAACCACCTATTGTACTTTTCAAGGGCATCAGAACTTGTCAGAAATTTGGGATGCATGGCTACGCTTAAAAGGTTCTTTGGTCATTAGCATAGTAAACACTTATGAACCTATAAAAAGGGTGAAATGGTCAAAAGAATTGTGGGAAAATATATCAGATATTGAGTGGGAGGCAATTACTAATGTAACAAAATATGTTTCAAAGTATTCACACTAAAACGCCTCCAAAAATATATTCATAATCCATCTAGGGAAGCAAGGATTTTCCCAAAAGTGGAAAGGAGATGTTGGAGATGTAAAACATTACAGGGTACATATTTTTGGGACTGAAAAACTGAACTGGGTGAACATACAAGAGAAGTGTAAGAAATGATTAGACAAAAAAGGATTTTTATAAATGGTACTAATTAAGGAACTATTTATACTAGGCTGTTCAGTGAAGGGTGCAAGAAACAGTATAAGCCTGTTCATGACAGGAAAAAAGTTCATAAAAAAATGAAAACAAAAAGAAAGGCCCAAAGAGGAAAAAAATGTAAAGGTTGATGAAAAGACTGATGGAGGAGGAAAGCAGGGAAATAACAAATGAGGATGTGAAATTTAGGAAAAGGGTGGACAGGACAGCTGAAGGAGGAAATGAGGGATAAAATGGAACATATCAGGGATAATGAAGGGGCAATAAGCTCATTTGGAAGCTAAGCAATGATCTAAATAGTCAAGATAAAAAAAAGGTTAAGGGGTATATGTAGCTGTATACAGATGTTGTCATCTTAGCAGTTTTGAATCGAAATAACGATATAGAAGGAGAAGCAGAATTACCATTGTTAACCCCAGTGTTGAACAAGATCTTAATTTAGGGAGAAATAGGAATAAGAGATGTAGAATTGCTTGTGTTTAGGGTGGCAAGAATACAGGGGTCATATGATGAAAAATAATTTGAAACAATGAATGATGAAAGAGGACAGAGTAAGTGTGCAGTTAAATTTGCAATGCTGAATAGAAGTACTGTATTTATTTAGATAAACAATAGTAGAAAACAATGTGAACTATAGTACTGGGCAAGACTCTGGTGTATAATTTGGAAACAAAACTAACAGAAAGATAAAAGAGATTCCCACCAATGGCACTGAGAGGTCAACATGCACGAAGACCACCAAAAATGCATAGCTGATGGTGTTGATTAATAAAGATACTGCATTTAAAAAAAATCATAATACCAATGCCAAGGAATACTCTAGCTTTTAATAAGTTCAGTTTATAGCATTCTGGTTCAAAGACCATGTAGAAATGTAGACTCTTCCAAACTTGAATTGTAAACCTGTGACACCATCAATTCATCCAAGTAATTCCTAAACATTAATAAAGTTAGAATTAAATTCTTATTCAAATATCTGTAATGCAGTATATAAAGTTTTAATTTCCGACATATTACATCTGTAGTCTAATAGTGACTACTTTTTCATAAATGTTCTTTGTTCTGATTCTAGTCTAGATAATTATTCTTTATAATAAATACTAAAAGCATGATTATATTCCATAATGGCTCTAATACATATTTTATATAGCTCAGCTGTGTACTTTTTGTGTCTTATATAATTTTCATTAATAGAACTTACTGTTTCATAGCTTTCATAACAAGCTGGTTTATATAACTTATAAATGACCAGTTTGGTGTAATAATTGCACTCAAATCTTTCCATCCATATAGTTCTTCTAATGTTACATTTTATAATAGTAAGGGTTTTTTTAGCATCAGTTTACTAAAATATACGATTTGACTTGTTTAAAGTAAATATAGTGCTGATTTTCTCCACTCAGTTTGTACCAGAGAGTTATTAATATCCTCCTGGTCATTCATATTTACATCATATATATTTCTTTATTTTCCATTGATTCTAATATTCACCTCAATGCACTTTTCCAGTATGGAGGTCAGGCTAACTGGTCAATAATTACTCATATCTGTTATTTTCTTCTTTCTGTATTTCAATGTTACAGCAAAACTTTTTAATGAAGTGAAAACAGTAAGAGTTTTAGCAGTGTATTGAACATGTCTGCTATTACTACATTGGTTTCATCTTTTGTAGTTTTTTATTCATATTGCAGGATTTTTTTTTCCTGTTCCAACTGATGTTGATTTAACCTGCTATAATGCGCTTATAACTCTTTCTAATGCTTTCTATAGTATCACTGGATACACTAAGTATCTAGTTTTATTAATTGTTTAAAGTTATCTTCTACACAAACCTCACTCATTCTCCTGATTATTCTGCATATAATGTTCACACAATTTCTATTTATTTTTATGTAATTTGCTCTTTTCCTTTTCTAAAGGTTCCTCATCCAGTTCTTTTATCTCTTATATAATAAATAGGTTCATAGGTTCATACTAGGCTATCTGCCCTAGGGCATTTATAAGCCTAGCCAGAGTTGTGTGGCTTTTACCACCCCTTAGGTTGAAGAATACTATACCCATTAGTTTGCCGTGCCTCTGTCCACCAGTGATACAGAGATGATCCCCGGGGTAAACCTACGATCTCCCATCCACTGGTCAAGATTCCTCTTGAACAGAGCCAGCGAAGTGCTCTGTCTCACATGGACCGGGATTCTGTTCCACAGCATAGGGAGTCTCTGGGTGATGAATCTGTCCCTCCAGCACGTCCTATTTATATCCATGTTGAGGTTTAAGTCTCTTGCTCTTGTGGCTCTGGTGGATTTGGATTTTTTTGAGGTGGAGCATGTCCATTAATTCCGGGTTGGACATGGCCTTGTATGTCAGGCACAGGTCACCTCTGGGCAGATGGTATGCGACTGAATAGAGCTGGAGTTTCTTCAGTCGGGCAGCATATGGCATATTTTTGAGCCCCTTTATCCTTTTGGTGAGGAACTTTTGGGGTCTTTCCAATTGCTGCAGGTGTCGGGTAAGATACATTCTGAATGGGGCATTGTACTCAATCATTGGTCTGATAAGTGAAGAGTACAGGGGAACAATGACCTCCCTTGATCTGGATGTGAATCCCTTCATAATCAGGTGGGCAATGTAGAAGGTCCTCCTAACCACTTTGGCAATGTGAGTGTCAAAAGAAAGGTTACTGTCAACTTGGGTCCCCAGGTCCCTGATAACCTCTTTTGTGCTTAATGGATTGCCACCTCTTCTGTGCTTAATGGATTGCCACCTATATGGTAACTTGGGGTTACCTTGTTTTTACCAAAGGGTATGACTATACATTTTTTGGCGTTTAGCTTAAGGCCATGGCTCTGGCACCAGTTATCCATTTCTATGAGACTTCTCTGAAGGATATCTGTGTCTGATGGATTTTCAACTATGGCGCCCAGTTTGCAGTCATCTGCAAACTTTGTCAGCCACAATCCTCCTATGTTTGCCTGCACTTCTGAAAAGTAGATGCCGAACAAGAGGGGGCCCAGGACTGAGCCCTGTGGGACACCGCTTGTGACCGGCTTGGAGTCTGACATGGCACCAGCAACTCTAACCCTGTGGGTTCTGTCCTTGAGCCAGTTTGCAACCCACCTTGTGACATATGGGTTTACATTTAAGCTGGTGAGCTTTTCTATGATACCCGAGTGGGGTATTGTGTCGAAAGCTTTTGCAAGGTCAAGGTAGGATGTGTGAACTGCCTTACCCTCATCAATGGCCTTGGTGACTGTTTCAAAAAAGTCGACCAAGTTCAAGAGGCATGATCTGCCCTTGACAAAGCCGAATTGGGTAGGATCCAATGTCCCCTATGTCTTTATTTATGAGTTCCATTATGATCCTCTCCATAGCTTTGCAGACCAGGCTTGTTAAGCTTATGGGGCGGTAATTTCCAGGGTCCGTAGAAGCACCGCCTTTGTGGATTGGGACCACAGTTGCCGTACGCCACTCTTTGGGTATGTATCCTGTGGTAAGGCTAAGATTAAACAGCAGCCTTATGTGTGGGTTTAGTTCCTCATTGAGTTCATGTAGCACACAGCCGGGGACACCATCCGGTCCCATTGATGCTGTGTTTTCAGCTTTAGAGAGAGCAGCTCTCACCTGGGTATTTGAGATGATTGGGAGGCTACACTCTGCTGGGATAGATATTTCTCCTTTTGGGGGGGGGGGGGAGAAATTTTCACTGAACCTGTCTGCCAGTATGTTTGCAATGTCTGTGGGTTCAGTGATTTTTGTATCATTTTGGACTAATTCTGAGCATATCTGGGAGTTTCCACCCAGATTTCTAACATAGCTAAAGAAGGCCTTATGATTGTCTTTTGAGTCCTTGGCGATTTTTCTCTCAAAGTTGGCCTTGGATGATTTTATGAGTGATCGTAGTTTTTTACTAGTATTGATCAGAGATGTCTTCCCTTTTAGGGATTTTGCTCTATCTTGTAGTAGCTTTCTCCTCTTGTTGTAAAGTTTGTTTATGGCTGGGGTCCACCAGATCGGGCGCTTGCCTTTGGTGGAAAGGGTCTTGATTTTATTTGGGATTGCTTGATCCATGCAATCCTGGAGGTGCTCGTAGAAAGCATTTGTAAGGGATTCAGCAGCATGGGTTGTGGTTTCCAATAGCTCAGGGGCCTTGAAGGATACCACACCAGTCTTAAGAAGTGTGAAGTTGGCTTTTGAGAAGTTCTTCACTGTGGTCTTTTTTTGTTGGGGGTGGGGGCGGGATGTGGATCTCCAGTGAGATTAGTTTATGGTCTGACCTCACCAATGAGGGATATACTTCCAGTGTGGAGCATTTTGTCCCCATGTTTGTAATGATCAGGTCTAGTATATTTTCACCTCTTGTGGGAATGGTGACAAGTTGTTCCATAGCATTTGAGTTTATGAACTCCAGGAACCTTTGGGCTAGGGTATTGGGGCTTGAGTAATATTCCCAGTCTATGTTTGGGTAGTTGAAGTCACCCAATATGATGGTGTTTGGAGAGACATTTATACTCTCCAGTGTCTTCAGGAAGGCTGTGTGGGGTTCCTGAGTTTGAGAGGGTGGCCTGTAACATGCTACAAACTGTAGAGCAGTTTTGCCTATGGTTAATTGCACCTGAATGGTCTCTGATGCTTCGTGAGTTGCCACCAGCCTGGAGGTGTGGGTATCCTTGATGAATATGGATACACCCCCTCCTTTTGTGGTACGGTCCGGGTTTTGGGGCCGGAACGCATGATATGAGGTAAAACCTTATAGTGCCGGGGTGCTCTCAGGAGCCTTGAACCAGGTTTCAGTCACAGCACAGACATTGATGTTCTCCATACTGAGGAGGGCTTTGAGGGCGTGCATCTTGAGATTTAGACTTCTGGCATTGAGCAGCATTACCCTTAGTTTTTTTCCATTAGTGTTTTCTAGGGCGGTGGGTTTAGAATTTGAGCCTTGTCTAAAAAAGGCACTATGGGGGTGGCAAGAGCCTTTGCCAATATCCGGAAACCCAGGGGTGACAGGTACAAGCCGTCCCTTGCGAAGCAGCGTGGCTTGTCAAGCATGTCATTCCAGGCAGACAGACATTGTATCCCCTTAGAATGACACCAGAAATTAAGCCAGTTATTAAAACTGATCATTTTGTCTCTGTATTGTGGCATCATTCTTGGTGAAGGTAGGATACTGCTCAGGGTCAGGGTCATACCAGCCTGGGCTACATAATCTGAGAGCTCCTTTATGTCTCTTTTCATGTAGTCCAGGGAGGTACGTCTCAGATCATTCACACCGGCATGGACAATGACCGAGTCATACTTGTACTTGCTGTGGAGTGACCTGAGTGCTTGTGTTATGTGGCGGATTCTAGCGCCCGACAGGCAGCTTACTGTGAACCTCTCCTTGTTCAGTCTGGTGAGTGGGACGTCAGTGTGTCTTGGAGTCACCTATGACAAGTGTGTCTGGCATTGTGTTTGGCCTTAAGGGCTGTGACTGATTTGCACACTGACTTTGTGATCTATGTGTTGCTTGTGTTATGTCATGAGGTGGCAGTTGTTTGGGTGTCTGCTTTAGAGGCCTCTGCTGTTTTGGTAGATTTTTGATCAGTGCCTCCGAGTATGTCTTTGTGTGTTTATGTGTTTGATTTGTAGTTGTGATAGTTCTATGTGAGACTGGGTTTATGGTGTGTGTGGTTACCTTCTCCTCCTGTCTGGTTTTGCCAGTCCTGAGTTGAGAGAGCTCAGCCTCCAGTTTGGCTATATAGTTGCATCTCTCGCATGTATTTGTGTTTTGTGGGAGGAGGAGAGGGTTGTCTGTGTACATGAGGCAATTGTAACATTGCCTCAATATTCCAGATTCACCAGCTGAGCAGGAGAGGACGCTAGTAACTGACCCTTTGACATGCTAGAAGAAATGAAAAAGTTTGCTGTGTAACTGAGTCAGAAAGGACCTATAGGGAAGTGGGTACTCAAGGGGGTTTTAAGCTAGTGAAGTACTTTGTATAATATAGAAGTGCTTTACCTGACTAAAAATGCTTTAGGAACAAGTGCTGAGCTTTACAGATAGAGAATAGACTGTTTAGATTACAAGTAGAGCAGTTCTAAGGGAAAAAATGAAGAGCAGACTTTACGGAGCCAGAAATAGTTTAACCATGTTTAACCGGCGCTGCCCGATGGTGCTCTAGTGGCAACTCCACGCTAAATGCAGAAAAGGCAATAAGTCAGTAGTACAGGCTAGCACACTTTAGTGGGCAGCCAAACAATTAAATTAAACAGCAAACAAGCACTTTTCAACTTGAATTACACTAATTTCGACTAAAATGTACTTTTAAGTGCAGATAATAAAAAATGCAGTAAATAACTATGAAAACAGTTAAAGCTTGCTCTATGTAAGCAGTAGAAGGTAAAACAAATTTAAAAAACAGCAGGATACTTAATCAGGAAAGCAGTTGCTTTTTTTTCAGTTCTCTGTAGCCAGGAAGACTCAATAGGACTACGTGGAGCTGTGTCTGAGCAATATGGCTTCAAAAAAATGCCAGAGGCAGATTTTAACCAGGGAACTTCAAAAGAGCTAGAAATGGTCCAAAATGACCAATTACTACAGCTTCTTGTGCTGAGGTCACTTCCCTCAAGGACAGGTAGGCTATTCAAGGCTCCCCACTCCCACTGGTGAGCTAAGAAACTTCCTTCTATCCAAGTAAGGCAATGGACAACACAGGAACTACAACACAGCCCAGGATACAGCAACGCCTGTAAACTGGTCTAACTAGTTTAGGAGAGGCAGGAAAACAAGGAATATTTTTTTGTTTTTTTTGGTTTTAAATAGAAACACACAGAAATGCAGAAAAGGCAATAAGTCAGTAGTACAGGCTAGCACACTTTAGTGGGCAGCCAAACAATTAAATTAAACAGCAAACAAATACTTTTCGACTTGAATTAGACTAATTTTGACTAAAATGTACTTTTAAGTGCAGATAATAAAAAATGCAGTAAATAACTATGAAAACAGTTAAAGTTTGCTCTAGGTAAGCAGTAGAAGGTAAAACAAATATAAAAAAAACAGCATTCAATACTTCAAATACAGTTGGTGTAGACTGATTTCCATTTTTTAGTAATTGCTTTTTTTGGCAGGCAACAGAATTTAACTTAATGCCTTACTATGTCTACAGAATTCAGATCCCATGTCCGAGCTCAAAAGAATCAGTTCCTTAGTTACAGCCAAATATTTCTGACAAGAGTACTCTATAGGGATTTTTTTTTTTAAATATGCCAATTCATTGCACTCCCAAAACATATATGCCCGGTTATCTCTTCTTTCCCATCCCACCTCTAATATTTACTATCTACATGACAAAATAATCTTTGAAGTCAGCTTGAGGTATAAAAATATGTATGCAAACATTTCCATGCAAAGATCCTAAACTTTTTTCAATTTGTTGCATACTTGGGAGGGATACATATGTCCTCCCACTGTTCTCGTGTAAATTGCTTTTCCAGTCTCTTCCCAATCTTTTCTAACCTCCTCTGTTATTGGTTATAGTTATCCTGCAATATTTTAAATGCCCTATTAATTATCTATTTTTAAAAGCAGCTTCTGTTCTAAATTCAACTAAAAACCCAACCAGAACAGGTCTTTCACTTTAGATTCCCTTACCTCTTTCTCTTTGCCAATACTCTGACATATCAACCCCTGGTATTTCCTTCACCCACTTGATCTATTCATTCATTCTTCCATCAAGGCAAAAGTCATCTTGCACACTGACTCCTTGAAGGAAGCAAGGGTTGGATATTAAGGAACAGGTCAGCCTGCAGATCCTGTGGACTATCTCCACTCCCATGGCACCCCAGGGAATTGCTTGAGAAGGTGCAATCTGCTGGTCTAGTGATACACTGCTTGCAACATCAGTCACTAGGCAGTTCATGCTGTGGCAATATTCCTACATTTGCACAAGCATCACCAGTGTAGGGAGGCAAACTGCTACCCACACCCAGGAAGGGCAAGCCAGCAATGGACACTAATTCCCTTTGTCCCCTGCCCATGCTGCTAGATGAGTTCAGACTGCCTAGTTTGCAGCGAGGAATTTAATCCTCTATACCTCAATGCTGGGTAACAGAAAGGCTTCTGACTACATCTGCCAAAGAAAAAAATCACCTACTAATGCAGAACACAATACAGTGTACAAGCTCTGCTTTGTAAACAATGAAGAAGACACTGTCGAAGGTACTTAACCCCAGGTGCAGTAACATGATACATCACTTTCACTTTAAAATTTCATAAAAAAGCACAGAAAATGCAGAAAACAAAAGGTTAAGAAAATACACACAAAAATGAAAACATATGCAATAAAGCAGATACATTCCCACTGTGTGTGTAAAATACACACACCATATAAATACTTGGCAATTCTAAACTACAAGAACACATATAGTTCACACATTTCAGCCTGCCCAAGGCAATACCCTAACCACTTACAGGACAGAATAACACTTTTATAGCCAACTATTTTGTAATTCATATTCTCGAGCAGTGTCCGAAAATGAGTGGCACGTACTGGCAGGAAAATTAAAATTATTATATTTGTTTACATTTCATTTTTTCTAGAAAAACATTCAAATAGAAACTCGAAGCCTGTTTTAATGTATTTAGTTTGTAGGGTCTGTATGCATGCTCAAATGCAGGATGTGGTTACACTTGTGGTATCTCTTATTGCTGAACATTAATACAAACAAATCAATCACAAAACAATTACAATTAACAAGCCTACCATGAAAAACAAATATGAAAAAAAAACCTTGACCAGTATGACTCTGAACCAGAACACAGCATACTTGTTTTACATAACAAGACTGAAAAGTTTAAAAAATCATTCAAAGACACAACTAACTGTTCACAATTCACTGAACAGGCTGGGGAAAAAACACATGCTTGACTCAGTCTCTAATTTTATTAGCCGCAAGCAGTCACACAGAAGATGCAAATGTTGAATTGCTAGTGTTTCAGGCCATTGTCAAAATGCCTCTCTGCTAGTGACAAGTGGAATTAAAATAACTGGGCCTTAGGGCCTTGTCAGTTAAATTACCAATACTTACAGAAGCTGGCAAGTCATGAGTAACTGACACTGTGCTTGTGAATCACATCACATATACATAAATAAAAGCATCAATAGCAAGCATTAAGTTACCATAACTGTTTTTCAAAAACTGAGCAGTGCACTGCAGGAGATTGCTGAATTCCTTTGCTGCAGACAGTTTCTATTAGGCAAGCATACATGTTTTTTTTTAATACTTTTTTTTATTTTTAACTTACCTGGAGGAGGAGGATCTCGAGCTGCTGGAGCAGGTAAATGTTCTCATTCTGATTTCTGTGCACGGATGTGGATGAGCAGGTGCTGGGCAGATTCTGAACTCTGTCTCTGCTGCTGCTGAACTTTAAATTGTGCGAAGGGTTGCTTGCTGCTGCTCATTCATTCCACCACCAACTATCATCCAAACAGTACTCCAACAGGCAGTCTGCCTCACAAAGCAGCTGATGTCATCATGCACGTTATCCCTGTATGTCGATGACATTGCAGGATGACATCAGCCATAATTCAAACACTTGCAAATAAAAAAGGGACTTGAAGGGGCCACTCGGAAATTTGTGTCACCCCATTATTTTACCCTCAGGAATGTGGTACAATTGAGAGGTACGTCACCAGCTCATAAATCTTCTTAATGTAAAATGGATATTAAAACATTGCACATATTGCCTATATTTCATGCATTGCAAATTTAAGAAATTTCATGATTTTTTGAAAGCTTCCTCTTTATGTAGTTCTTTTGCTGACTCCTAAAAAGGATTAATGGCTTTGTGTATTTATTTTTATATATTCAGACCCATAAGAACTGAAGTGGAAAAAAATCTCAATCAAGAGCAGGAGCACACTCAAGCAACTCAGCAGTCTGCGGCTACCACCCCACCCATACAGTATAAGAAGGAATCAGTACTGCAAAACTAAACAAGGGTATACATTTTGAGCCTCAAGAGCAGGGTCAGTCCACCCAGGCATTCTACTTGTATGTTTTATGAGAATGAAGCTATAACATTTAGCAGTGTTTCTTAGTAGTTCTCAGCATGGTAATAAAACAGTTGTAGCCTTGCCCCCCCCCCCCAGCTAGTGCAGTAATCCTAATTGTCCAATAGACAGTATACATTTAATTCAGATCTCTGTGATTAAATTAACCATCAAGCAGCCCTCTCAGTGTTTTCTGCCCATCTCCTCTCTTCCCTCCTCTATGCTTCCCCGATCCTCTCTTTTCTCAATAAACGTGAACTTAACATGTTCTCTCTTGCCTATAACCACATTGCCAGATTTATTACAGGTTCCCCTTATCGAACCCATCATTGCCTTAATCTGCGAAGACTTGGCTGGTTGGAACTGCCAAATCTCCTCAAACTTAGCCAACTCGCCGAAGCTTATAAAATAATCAACCATCCTGATAGAACTCCCTCACTGTGCAAAATTCTAACTCCATATACTAACCTCAACAGTCTCGATCATCAAACAGCATCCAGATCCTAACCATTAAAGCAAAAACTCAGGTGGGGATGCCCTTTATGCAAATTCCATTGGCAAGCAGTGGAACTCCTGCCAAACAACCTTAGACTTACTTCTTGCTCAATCATTTCAAAGCTAAACTTAAAGAATATCTCTCCACACAATGGACATGCCCATGTCGAGAACCTGACTAACTACATATCTCATGACTTCTAGCTCCACTTCCTAGCCCATTTCCTAATGCAATCTCTAAAATTTCTCTTTCCTTTTAGTAATAAGGAAAATCTCTGATTTCAGTCTATTTTTCAGTATCTTTAACGAAATCAATGTTTTGTGTATAATTTCCTGTCTGTCCTTTAGTCTTATATAACATCTATGTAAATTTTCATTCCTGCATATGTAAGCTGTATTCTCTTGTTGTAACAATACTTTGAATCTTGCAATTTCAATATGTACTTCTATTGTGTATTGGAGCTTTTCTCCTCGGGCCTCTACTGAAAACGGATATGTATCCAGATAGACCAGCCCGGTTAACAAATGTAAAATAAAAATAATAAATAAATAGTTTGTATCACTTGAGCCGCACCTGTTTATTTGCATCTCTATACATTCCCCTAAATTGCTAATGTATCCCCCTACTCTAATCTGTGCACCAACTGGCTACTAATAAGCAAGTTGATGTGAAGACTCACTCCCAACCTTAATAAACATTTCTGTCTCTTCTCTCTCACTTTGCAGGTAGAGTTTGAATTATTACTTACCCCTTCTGAGGCCTTCACTGATAGATTTCCACTGATTTCCTCCCTGGTTTCGCTGGTTTCTTTGCATTCGACCTGGCTTACACCCCTCGTGCGATCCCCTTCCCCCAATACTAAGTCTATATTAGAATCCTGCTGAGAATGCAGCTATCTTTAAAGTGCTCGTCTCCCACCAAGACACAAGTGCTCTTCAGCAATTGAATTCTACTTGCTGGTAAGCCATTAGACCTCAGGAATTTGTTTAAAGTGTTCCGATTTGTAAAGTAACACTTACTTTTTGATGCCCATTACTCTCGTCTTTGTGGGCTCTTAGATCGTCAAGCAAACTACTACTAGAAGTCATCAACAGCTACAATAGCTTTGGAGATGCACTATATAGTAGTTCAGTGGCTAAAAAGGGAACTCTCTCCCCACTAGCATACAAAACACATCGTCCAAAGCCTCCTTTAAAAACCTCATTAGGCAGCATCTCAATCAAAGCTGGCAGTGCCATGGTTGCTCCCCAGGCTAGTGAAAGCGGATAAGGTACACATACTAAACCTAGAGTACTTGATAATAGGTTTTCCCTCTTACTCACAAACACTGGCTAATGTACAATGTATGTACTGTACCTGTGTACTATGTATGCATTCTACATATGTTCCAAATTTCAGCTGTACACCACAAATCTATTAATTACCTTTATTTTTAAATTAATATTTTCTTGTTTGCTCTCTCCACTGTAACTGTTGATATGCATACCACTGTAAAAACATGTATATTGTAATTTGTGTGTATACTGATCATGTCTAAATATCTACATGTAGCTGTAATTTTTCTATGCGGAGCTTTTCTCCCTGGGCCTCTGCTGAAAAAGGGCCTTTTCGGCTCAGTCAGACATCCCAGGTTAACAAATGTAAAATAAATAAATAAATAAAAATCTTATTAGTTGAGTCTTTTGAATTTTGACTCATGCATGGTGAGGTTTCACTTACACATACAATTTGTACATTTATAAGCTGGTCATCCCTCCCAGTGCTCTTTTTAATTTCCTATTTTTACCTTCATCCAAGTCTACATTCTTACTTTTTAAGAAGGTGTCCTTTAATCTTTTACTTTATTAAGATGTATTTTTCAATCTATGAAACCCTGTGGTCCACAATCACAATTTCTATTTGCCTGTTGTCTTATAAGTTATTAGTTGAGTGGCTTTAATTTATCATTAATTTCCACCTCTTTTTTTTAATTAATATTTCCAGGAAATGTTTAATTCCCTTCTGTACAGTTTTCTAACTTGTCAGTTTCAGTCACATCCAATATGATTTTGGCATTTGTTGTTTTCTTTGTACAGTTTGATTTATTAAATATTCTTCTTTATCAAATGTAACTGTGTTACTAGCAATCTTGAACTCATGTTTCTGAAATTAATGCTAGTAAGTTTTTTTCCAACTTTATACAAAATCTGAAATGCATCTTATATCTTTTCTTACAACCCTGACACTCAATGGAGAAGTCATATGTTTATGTTCCATTATGACCCTTATATCTTCAATTTATTTACAATTCATACATTTATTATCAGATACTTCAATTTTTACATATCTTTACACCCCGGGTACTGCTTAAAAAATCATATTTCAGTATGTCCTGTAAAGCATATGCATTTGAACAGAAATTCCAAGGAATAATATAAACACACTGATCATTTTCTATTTCTAGGACTTAATATTCTATTTTAAATAAATCATGTACCTGCTATGAGTATGATGCTTTATAGTTCTTTGAAAGTGTAATACTCACTTTTCCATACAAAGCTGGCTAAACCCTCCAGACTCTGATGCACACAATAACAATGAGTTTATGGTTTCTAACAGGGCTTTGACCTAATTTCTTTTTATGGATAGCAACTGTATAATAGTGTGTGTATAATAATTCTTGTATGAGCATGGTTAATGTGGTTTATATACAGATAAAATCCAGAAAGGCAATCCCTTCTGTCTTACTTAAGCCACACAACTTCAAAGATGTTTTATACCTATTCGTATTTACTTTGTTGTTGGTTGAAGGGTTGCCTTTGTTTTCTGTGTTAATATTCTACTGCACCCTTGAAGCAAATTACGATTTAAGTTATGCGCTATTTCTTATATTCTTGAAGTACAGTATTGTATTCAGAGTGTAATCCTGTGCACCTCTATAAATATAGAATTTTGAATGCACTTAATTTTCCTACATCAAACTCCCTTCTGTAAATAAAGTCAACTGTTGTAACAAGTTGGATCCAGTGACTGCTTTTACCCTTCACCCACAAGCCCGCCTTCTTACCTAAATGCATATCTGTTATGTAAAATTAAGACGCACCTTTTTATCACATTTTCTTTTAACAATTTTTTTTTCTGGCCCAGAAGTAGGATAACTTATTCCACTTCTCACTCATGAGCATACATTTGTACAGTCTTTGTATTGGTGTGAGATGCTACCTTTTGCTCCACACATTTCTGCTTGAGCTGGGAGTGTTTTCTGCCCTTTTTCCTCTTTGCAACTTGATGCAGAAGCAACATATCATGGGTACCAGAAATACTGCAGTAGTGCAAAGCAGGTGTTCTACACACATCTTTAGAAAGACACGGGAGAATGCCTAAATAAAATAAATGAGAAATGATTTCTCTATGTTCTGAAAAAGAAGGGAGGGAAGCATAAAATAATTAAAAAAAAGCACATTATTTCTCTTTCCTTTATACAGTTACAGTGAATGAAATCAGCTTTAACTGTGTGTTTTAGGCAGATTTTCTTCTTTACAATTGGCTTTAGAAGCAGTCATTCATGGCTAACAGAATTTTTTGCATCAAGACGAAGGTGTTACTCTTGTCTTTAAAAAGATGTGGGAGAGTGCTCAAATAAATAAAATGCAAAAGAAATGCTTTGTCCATATCCTAAAATGGAAGAAAGAGGAACCATTTATTTATATATATATATATATATATATATATATATATATATATATATATATATATATATATATATATAACATATGCACACATATTTATGTATAGAAAACACACATATATACATATGCATTTTTAAAAGCTGTGCTTCTCTCCCCTTTATAAAATTAAAGTCAATGAAATCTACTCAAGCGATGACGTTTTAAGTCCCTTTTCCTTTTTTACATTTGGCTACAAAAGCAGTTGATCACTCATGGCCACAACAAAAATTGCAGCATTACAAAGTAGATGCTCACCACATCTTTAGGAGGACAGGGAAAATTCTTGAAATAAAAAGAAAAATGCTTCCTCCTTATCTTTAAAAGGAATGAAGGGGAAGACAAATACTTAAAAAAACAGTGTTTTTCTCTCATTTATACAGTTACAGTGGTCTTCTGATGTGGCCCATCTTCTTCTTCTTCTTTCGGCTGCTCCTGTTAGGGGTCACCACAGCAGATCAACTGTTTCCATTTTTTCCTGTCCTCTGCATCTTGCTATGTCACACCAACCACCTGCATGTCCTCTCTCACCACATCCATAAACCTTATCTTAGGCCTCCCTCTTTTCCTGTTACCTGGCAGCTTCATCCTTAGCATCTTTTTCCCAATATATACTCTGCATCCCTCCTCAGCACATGTCCAAACCAATGTAATCTTGCGTCTCTGACTTTGTCTCCAAACCTTCCAACCTGGGCTGTCCCTCTAATATACTTATTCCTAATCCTGTCCATCCTCGTCACACCCAGTGCAAATCTTACCATCTTCAACTTTGCCATGTCAAGCTCTGACTCCTGCCTTTTTGTCAATGCCACTGTCTCCAACCCATATAACATAGCTAGTCTCACTACCCTCTTGTAGACCTTTCCTTTCACTCTTACTGGTACTCGTCTGTCACAAATCACTCCTGACACTCTTCTCCACCCACTCCATCTTGCCTGTTCTCTCTTCTTCACCTCTCTTCCACACTCACCATTACTCTGAACTGTTGATCCCAAGTACTTAAACTCATTCACCTTTGCCACCTCTACTCCCTGCATCCTCACCATTCCTCTGTCCTCCCTCTCATTCACACACATATATTCTGCCTTAGTCCTGCTGGCCTTCATTCCTCTTCTCTCTAGCGCATACCTTCACCTCTCCAGGGTCTCCTCCACCTGTTCCCTATTCTCACTAGAGATCACAATGTCATCTGCAAACATCATAGTCCACGAGGACTCCTGTCTGATCTCGTCTGTCAACCTGTCCATCACCATTGCAAATAAGAAAGGGCTCAGAGCTGATCCTTGATGTAATCCCACCTCCACTTTAAATGCATCCGTCACTCCCACCGCAGACCTCACCGCTGTCACACTACTCTCGTACATATCCTGTACCACTCTTACATACTTCTCTGACACTCCTGACTTCCTCATACAATACTACAACTCCTCTCTAGGCACCCTGTCATATGCTTTCTCTAAATCCACAAAGACACAATGCAACTCCTTCTGACCTTCTCTGTACTTCTCCATCAACACTCGCAGAGCAAACATTACATCTGTAGTGCTCTTTCCTGGCATGAAACCATACTGCTGATCACTAATCTTTGCCTCCCTTCTTAACCTAGATTCCACCACTCTTTCTCATAACTTCATGCTGTGACTGATCAGTTTAATCCCTCTGTAGTTACTACAGCTCTGCACATCACCCTTATTCTTAAAAATCAGTACCAAAACACTTTTTCTCCATTCCTCAGGCATCCTCTCACTTTCCAAGATTTCATTAAACAATCTAATTAAAAACTGCACTGCCATTTTGATTCTGAAACGGCTTCAGTTTATCCTGTTTGCTCTTTTGCTTTAGCATGTACGGCTATTTTACTACATTGAGAGCTAGTTGAATCTGAAACGGCTGCAGTCTATACTGTTTGCTTGTTTGCTTTAGCATGTACGGCTATTTTACTACATAGAGAGCTAGTTGAATCCTAAACGGCTGCAGTTTTTACTGTTTGCTTATTAGCTATAGCCCAGTATTGGCTAGTTGATACATTGGGAGTTAGTTGAATCGCTAGCTTAAGCGATCGCTTTAAGCGTTCGCTTTTTGACCTGCTCTGTCTTTACGTTTTGTCCACATATTGTACCCTATATTGGCTAACTTGTATATGTAGATAACCTTACTTGGGGACTTCCATAATGTACTGTAGGTCTTTTGCATCTTATTGAGCAGCCTTGTAGCTGCTGGATCGCAAGTTAGTAGCTTTAGCTGTTATAACATTCAGCCTGTTTCTCTTGGGGGACGTAGAAAGACTGATGTAGGTCTTTTCTTGAGCACTCCTTGTACCCTGCAATTACTGGTATGCTGGTTGGGAGCTATAGACACCTTCTCGAGCTGCAATTTGAAGCCAGAATCGGCTAGATTGCAAATAGGAAGCTACAGAGTAGCTTATAGTTACTAGAATCCAATTACTTATGCTGAGCTGTAGTTTGGAGCCAGTAATGAATGGATTAATAAAAAGAAGTAGTAGCCTAGTCTATAGTCCGTATACCTAAATTAAACTGCATGGTTATTAGCGGCACTAGGCCCACGTGGATGTTTCCATGTGCGTAATGAAACGCCATAGTTAATGCAACTGTCGCCCGTGGTCTGGCCCTCAGGATGTTAGGGACCCTATCAACCTCTGTTTGTTACATTTGCAAATGAGGATTGGTATCTGTGAATGCAAAGACTAATATTTTGAGGATATATTCTCTGAATTATCTGTCCCTGTTAGCCCCTGTAGATTTCAAATGAACTGTTAAATAGGACACCATAGGCTACATAACTTTCATGCTGTGACTCCACTTATTTTTTTTAACAAATTCTAGTGTAGACTTTGAGTCAGCCGGCAACCAACACTAACTCCCACTAGGTGATTTTTATATAATTTCTGATACTTTTCTATGCATTGTTCCTGTTTTGGTTGTACTGTTTTTCATATGCATTTATGTGTGACTATGTCTTTACCAATGTGCTACATGCTGTCCTACTTAGCCTACAGAATTTAACCTGTAGGATACATTTATATAACTAAAGATAAGCTCCATTTTGATACTGTTGGCTTGTAGTATTACTTAGTGAATGTACAATGTCTAACTGTTGAAGTGTTAACTATTGCCCTAATTATCTTACTCTGTCTATGCGGGCTTCTTGCTACTCACTACCACTGTTGTCTCTCTCTCTCCCTCAAGTACCCTGATCTTCACTGTGCTGTTCCAGCCTATAATTCTTCTGAGAATCTACCTACCAGCTGACAAAGGACCCATGGTTTTGTCTTGTTGCCTCTACTCCTTGCACTCTCTGTTAAGGAATTAAGAAAGTATGTTTCCATGGCCTACCTGTAAAGCATAGTTTTGATCACTGTAGCTTTAGGGGTTCTAAAGTAAGCTCTGAGGACAGTCAGCCAGTAGCCTCCCTCCCCCCAAACTAGCTACCTTATTGACCTTACTACTACATCACCCATTAGTATCCCTCTTACTTCCTTTCCCCCTTTTTTGTAATCTGCCATAGCCTACCTTCCTTTTGTAGCTGCTTGTACTTCTAGCTTTGCCTGTAGGTGGCACCCCTATCCCTTCCAAGGTTGATTCCACTTTTCCTTTGTTCCTCTGCTTTATCTATTTTAAACTTCTTTGACCTTAAACGACTCCAAAATTACAATATACCCTCCATTTTAACTCACTATACTCTCCTGTGTCTCTAACAGACCTCTAACTTTTCTCTGCTCCTTCTCTCCTTAGACATACTTGACTTACCTTCTAGACTGAGCTCTACTGATTGTTTCTCCTCCAGCTGCTCCATTGTCTGTTTCAACCCACTCTGTTCGCCCTAGGGGCTCACTCCGCCCCCCCCTACCCTACCCCCAATTCCCACCCACCGCCACTGGTCCTACACTTATACTTCACTGCCACTCCCCCTTCCTATCTTCACCTATCACATACCACTATATCACCAAGCCACTCCCATAACTCTCTCACCTGATTAGTACTACTAATCTGTCTTTCTTACCACTCCCTCCGTCTTCTAACCTTAACTACACTACTCTACCTCCTATCTAACCCTGATAACTACTTACCAACTTAATTTATAACCTGCTCAACATCTTCAAACACTTTGTCTCCTTACTACAGTATATACTAACACTAACTATTCCCTACTTAAATCCTCTTACCATGGCTTCTACAAATAAAACTAATTTAACCAAATTACTACTCTTAACTACCACACTAGCAATTCTTACCATACCATACTCACTTACCTCCTATGAATATCTTTCTCTACCTGAACAAAACCATCATAGCCAACAAACTTTACCATCCTCATTCACCTTCTCCCTTAACCATAGTAACATAACCTATGTTTCTAATTACTCTTTACCTAAATTCCACAAAACAACTCACATTATTCACTTCTCTACCAAGAAGACTCTTAATAGCCTTCATAAACTCTTAACATCTCTACAATACCCCCAGCAACACCCCCTCCTAGATGGTCACATTCATTCAAACCCTGGCCCCTATACTGATGCCATAACTAACCCTACCAATGTAACAGTACCTATAACTTCTACAATTATTAAACCAACTCCCTTCTGATAGCTCACCTTAACATAAGAAGTATAAACAATAAAATTTCCCACCTGCATGCACTCCTTGATGTACACTCATTTGACATTCTATGTCTTACAGAACCTTGGCTAAAACCATCTACTCTCGACCAAGAAATTAGCCCTCCTGGCTATAACATCCTCAGAAATGACCGTAAAATGAAAAAAAGGTGGGGGTATAGCCATTCTTTACAAATCGAACCTACAAATTTCCCTCATTAATGTGCTCCCATCAATAGATACCAAATCTGAAACCCTAACTATCAAACTCCAAACCAATAACTCTAAATCAATCTATATAATTTGCATGTGTCTACCTCCAGGTAACAATACAAATTCTCTAGAAAACTTGCTTAGTCATTTCTCTACCCATCTACCCCAGGAGACCATTGTACTTGGTGACATTAATATAGACTGGTCTTCTTGTAGTTCTCTCAACCCCACCAACCATATAAACCTCTTTGGATTCTCTCAAGTAATTACAACTCCTACAAGAATCCATAAACCCACTAACAAGAAAAGTACTCTGGATTAGATCCTTATTAACAGCCACCCTGAATCTTATACTCCAGGAACCCTCCCAGATGATATCAGTGACCACACACTTACCTACATTATTAAACAAAAAAAACACATTCCCTCCACACATAATCTCAAAACCTCCTGGTCAAAAAAAAGTTTTAACCCAGACAGCTTCTTAACCTAATTGCAAGCTTGTGACTGGTCACCACTAACCTATCTAAAACTAGACGAAGCAGTTACCTACTTCAACACTAAATTTGTTAATATCCTAGTCTCCCATGCCCCTTATCGCTCAACTAGAATAAAAACCAAATGTGCCCCCTGGCTCACAAAACAAACCAGGCAAAAGATGCACTTCAGAAATAAAATCTGGGCTAATTGGAGATCTACCAAATGTCCAACAACCCACCTCCAATTTAAACAACTAAGAAATTCCACCAAAAAAGATATTCTTAGAGACAAAAAAGATTACTACCTCAGCCTCCAACAAACCAATCAAAAACCCCACAAAAATTCTGGAGTGGGATAAACAAACTTTTTCAACCAGGCCACACCACCACTCCAAACCCAACCGGTTTCAATAGTAACAACTCCAACCTGATCCTTGATGCCTTTAATAACTACTTTACAGAAGCCATTCAAACCCTGGCCAATTCTTTACCTCCTCTCACTGCTTCCCAACCAAATATCTGCAATACTTCTTTACCTACCTTTCAAATACAACCTGTATCTACATCTTTCATCTGTAAGCTACTTCAAAAATTGAAGCCTTGCACCCCTTCTGCTGACCAACTCCCATCTGAATACCTAAAAATAGCTGCTAAATCCCATCTCTATCCTTATTAACAGATCTATCTCTGAGGGCAAAATCCCTGCTCTATGGAAGATATCCCATATCATCCCTCTACATAAAGGAGGACAATCTACTCAGCTTTCTAACTATCGCCCTATTGCCCTACTGTCCCCATTAGCGAAGATAATGGAAAAATGTATTCACAAACAGCTACTCAACCACTTATTACAAAATAACCTACTAGCAAACTGCCAACATGGTTTTAGGCTGCTCCACAGTACATCAACTGCCCTTCTATCCTTTACTGACTCCATAAATAAAAATCGTAACAATAACTCATATTCCTCTGCATTATTTATTGACCTGTCAAAAGCGTTTGACATGGTTAACCAAAACCTACTGCTAGACAAACTAAAGGCTCACTCTCTAGATCCTCAAGCCATACAATGGTTTAGATCTTATCTGGAAAATAGACAGCAAGCAGTACTTTGGCATAACATCCTGTCTTCACTACTACCAGTAAAAATAGGAGTACCCCAGGGCTCTATCTTAGGTCCCCTACTCTTCTCCTTATTTATTAACAACTTACATACAAACATACCCCAAGCCACCTGTATTCAGTATGCAGATGACTCCACCTTAATCTGTACAGCCAAGAGTATAACCTCTCTCCACTCTCTCACCCAAACTGTTTTTAAGAAGGTTGAAGACTGGTTTATGCAACACTGCCTCCTCCTAAATCCCAAAAAAACAAAATTACTACTCTTTACTCCTACTCATAAATCACCTGCTCCTTCCTTCTCTGTAACCTCTAACAATGGTACCAACATTACCCCAGAGACTACAACCCACCTACTAGGTGTAACTATTGATAATAAACTCAACTATGACATACACATTAACTCAACTATTAAGTCTGTCAACAAAAAACTTGGCACCCTCTATTGAATAAAACCCTTTCTTACCCCTCCTGCAAGAAAAACAATTGCCCAGACTCACCTCATTTCCACCCTTTTCTATGCCTCTGTTATATACACCAACCTATCCAAAAACAACCTCTCTAAACTCTCTACCTGTTATAATAGCATAACTAGATTCATCACAATCTCCCCCTTTAAAACTCACCACTTAACCGCAAACAGCTTGGCTGGCTAGAACTTCATAACCACATGCTCTATCAACAACTACTTATTACTCAAAAGATCCTATACCACCCTAATAATACCCCTATCCTCACTAATCTTATTACACCTTATACGAATCTACCTACACTACACTCTGCTAACAAACTTTTAGTCTCCTCTAATAAAGCTAACAACAAAGCTGGGGATACACTCTTCTCAAACACTGCAGGAAAATTCTGGAATCAGCTTCCTGCTGACTTAACTTCCCTTGCTTCTACTTCTCTTTTTAAAAAACATCTTAAAGAACATCTCAAAGCTCATTGGCTCTGTCCATGCACTAACCCAGATTGACATCTTTTCTCACTTCTATCCATAACCCTATACACTACTCCTATAACCTCTACCTCAGAATTGACTTACTACTACTAACTCTTACTCAGGAATTTTAGAATAATATATATATTCTTTTCCCTTTTCTAAGACTTGCTTATACCTTCTACTGTGAGTTGTAGAATTGTTTAGTTTAATTTCCACTAAAAGTGTTTAGTTTTACAAATTTATTTTATAACCGTTCTCTATCAGAGTGCTAACTCTGTATTGTACTTCTCATAGTTATATGCATTGTTAAATTTCCCATTTTTTTTGCTTGGAGCTTTTCTCCCCGGGCCTCTACTGAAAATGGACATATATCCAGCTAGACTAGCCCGGTCAACAAATGTAAAATAAAATAATAAATAATAAATTTCACCTAAACACCTCCATGCTTCCACAGGTATGTCATCTGGACCAACAGCCTTTCCATTCTTCATCCTCTTCATAGCTATCCTTACTTCCTCCTTGCTAATCCACTGCACTTTATGATTCACTATCCACCCATCATCCAATCTTCTCTCCCTCTCATTCTCTTTATTCATCAACCCCTCAAAGTACTCTTTCCATCTGTTCAACACACTCTCCTCACTTTTGAGTATGTTTTCCTCATTATCCTTTATCACCCTTACCTGCTGCACATCTACTGATCTGGCACATATATCAGTTAATTTAAGCAGCCAACTACTGAACAGGTGAGCCCACAACCACATTTAGAATTATGTCAGAATTTACTGAGTAAGATTTATATTGCCTGATACATCGTCTTGACCACAACTAAAAAATATCTCAATTATTTCAGTTCCAGCTACAGGAACATTTTTTATCATATATATATATTTTCATTAGCTATTAATTTAAAACATTTTCCACTCATAATGTTTAATAAAAGATTTCAGGATCTGGAATTCCCAGTCGGCTCTACTCCATTAAGGAAGTACTTTACTCCAGACAAAAATGAGTGTCTTATTATTCCAAAAGCTCAAAATCCTCTCTCTAACAATTGAAAGAAAACACTTAAGTTATCTCAAAAAGGCTTATGTCATATATAAAATTTGAGGGAAAACTTACCATTGTATTACCAACTTCATCTGATCCTGATCCATTATCAAGGTTTTTCAATCTGTTACTTACCCTGTGAGGTCTTGAGGCATATCAGTAAGTAGAATAATTGACTATGAACCCCAGAAGAAAGAACAGTACAGTTTAACATAAACAGTGGGGACAAATTGACTAAGACATTATGTAACAGCATGGGAGTTATGGTCTACTCTGCTATTGCACAACATTGTAGAAAGATTTTAATAATTCATCAAGATTTGCAGATGTAACAGTATTAGGATATCATGAGGGAAGAAGGAAACCATTACTGACTCAGCTCCACATATTCCACCAAATGATTTAGTGAGTGGTCCACATAGACACAGGTTTCAGAAAATTGTGACCAGGTAATGGCATAACACACACCTAGGACAGGTGCCCCTTGTTAGGTCAAATAACTTGTGCATTGAAGCATTGATAAACATTGTGTAAAACCTAAATACATTTATCTGACGACCTCATCCTTTTCAAGACTGTAAATAGGAAGGCCAACTCTGGATGACCACATGTATTTTTGGCATTTAAACTTAGGAGCATCAATTGCATCTCTGTTTTCTTTGAGAATTTTCATGTTAAAGGCTTTAATACTATTTTTGTATGCTAGCCATCCTCCCAGAAATGTGCAGCGATATATTCAATATGTTTATTTAGTATTTGTTGACCAAGTGAGTAGGCTAGTGCAATACCCTTTTCAGTCACAACCTGGGTGACATGGCCGATGCAATAAAAACTCATAAAACATTACAGTAATTTGAATAGTAATCCACCAGTTGCACAATTCTATCAAACACAAAAGCACCTATATATACAAAAATGTTGGAATGAATACTAAGCATGAAACAGTATTTAAAAAAAGGTGCAATATATGCAATATACAAAACATGCCTTTAATGGAGTAATGTTCTGTAAAGTACTGTATTTTCTCAAGCAAAATATGCTAATAACCTAGAATGGATAAGTAGAAAATAAATATCAGTTGTCTCCGTGAATAAACTGTGGAATTTCCTTAGTGTTGTCTTTGCCAAAAGAGGCAAAAAGTCTTTATGGTTCAGTGCCATTACTGATCAGTTGAAAGACTGCAAAATGTTGCATTTTCCTCTTTACGAATCATTAAGACTACAGTTTCCTTCCAAAACTCTGGAATAATCAGCCATGACTTTACCTCACTCAGAAGTTTTTTTTTTTTTTTTACCAAATCTGCAGTAGATCTATTCCCGTTTTGACTCACATATTTCAATTCTCATCACAGTCTTTATGTAAGATGATTATTTTTTGCCACTTATAATTCTTCTAGGATAATGGGGCTGTCTAATGACTCTGTTCCTTCCACAATTTTGGCAGCTGAGATTGGACATTGATTTTTTTGGCAAACTGCTGAATTAGCTCTATTTTACAGGCTGCTCCTGCTGCCTTGTTATGGTATTATGCTGCAACCTGAAGAGTTGGTATCCTGTTTAAAGCTTTAAGTGCTATGCTGCATTGAATGCTACTTGTGCAGGAAGTGATAAAAACTTGAGCTGTCAGAATTCAGCTATTAGGAAGGATTTAAAAGGTTCTCAAGTATCCATAACCATTGTGGCTATAAAGACTACTGCTGATGGTGGTTGATTCTTCCTCTGAGTAAATAGGATTTTCTTGTGCAAATTTGAATAAAGGATCCTGAAGACAAAGGATTGGTGCTTCTCCATGTAATGCATTCCATCAGTAGGGATGCTTGTAACTATCTCGATGTTTGCCCTTACAAAGACAAGGTTATGAGGATGTTTTAATCTAAAGTTTTCAGAAAACCAACATTTTCTAATTCTTACCTTCATTACAGAAGTTGTCACCCCATGCAACAGAAAAAAAATGCTTGTCAAGGGTCAGTATGTCAGACTTTGTTGAATGACAACTGACGATGGGGTGTTTAGAGCAGATTCCACAAAGCTGATGGAGATGTTTATTGAAAAAGGTTAGAGCAGAAATTTGTGGAACTCATTTTCAACAAAGTCAAAACAAAGAGACAGAGATGGTTTGCACCCATATTGTGGCAAACTATTCCCCTGGAAAAGAGCCCACCCAGCACTAATTCTGGTACTAGCTTGACATATCATCCATTGAATAAGCAAGTTAAAAATATCCTGGCCAGTCTTTGTATTATCCTGAATTCCAATAACAATACTGGAAAAATCATAGGTGACAAGCCACTTGTTTATAAAAGAGGTATACAGTGTACAGCATTTGCTTGAAAAGACCTGTTTTACATCATGTAACAAAGATATGAGGAAATTTTGTAATTAACATAAACACATTTTGGTGGTGACATTGTGGAGTGAAGAGAACCATCCATTAAAATTAGGTTAAAAGATTTTTACAATTGCACCTCCACAGGAGTTCTGTATGTTACAATATATGACGTGTGGGACATTTTACGGGTCTGTATTACCATGTTAACAGGGCTGTTCATCGAACGTCCTTACATCAACACATCTACATCGAAATACCTAAATGTCAAATGGCCACAAAAGCGATTTTTTTTCCCAGGGACCAACAAAAAGCAAAGCAAAACAAACCAAAAGACACAATGAAGTGGGAGTTTGTGCCCCCCACACCCCCCTACTTAAATATTCCAACTCTGAGATTGCACTACAGTGGAAGAAACTGGAAATTCCAGACAACAACCAGCATTTTTTTTCCCTGGGGAAAAAAAAAATCACTTTTTATGGCTGTTAGGTATTTTGGCGTACAAGTGTTGACATATGGATGTTCGATAAACAGCCCTGTCAACATGGTAATATAGACCCCAATTTACATAGGCAAATCAGAGAGAACACTTAATTGGAAGATTTACAAACATTTGCATGACATCTGCACAAAAAATGAAAACAATGCTCTCTATAAGCATAAAATGGTGTGCACTGTAACTGGCTCTTTTAAGTTTTCAGTTTTAGATGAGGTTTCTTTGAATCCTAGGATCAGACCATGGGAGACTATACTGGAGTCAATGGAGCTTAAAAGGGCAACTATTTTTGAATGCCAAGGATTTTCCTGGGCTGAGTAAAAACATTTATATTTCAAGTATTTTAAAATTAAAGGCAATGAATCTTTAATTCACTTTTGCTGGACCTGGTGTCTTTCAGAGTTTCAACAAATAATGCACCTTTCACTTTAAGGATCAATGAGCGGCAGTGACATCAGTCAGCCTCCTTATTGAAGGGCAGTTTCATCCAAATATTGTTCTGAAGTTGTCCATACTGAATTCAGTGGACAAAAGTGCTTAGCAATTGTTTGGAATATTTTTGGCGCTGAACTAGCTTTATTCCATTATGGATCTTGCATATAATTTGGAATATCCTGGCCTTTGGACTGAATTTGGACTGATTTTATTTTGAAGCAAACACAATTTGATCACCCCTGAGTGGACTACAGAGTCTATTCTTTTTCAGTTGGACAATCCTTTGGTTTTACTATACCATATTTTTGAACCTTAAGAAGAGTTTTATAAGTACTTTGGGTTTTACGAGGATTTAATACAATTCACTTAATACATTTTACCTTTGAATGGTTCTAGTGACTACTGGCCTTGGATTGTATTACTTTATTTAAATTATTTATTTATTTAGAGAATATTCTCTTACAACTTTATTAGAAGGAACAAAAATCATTTATTCAAGATTGTGCAGACCTCATGCATGGTGTAACAGACTTCCTGTCAGTCACTCCATTAATCGAAAAAAGGAGAGACACCATTTTATACAATAGGTAAAACCCAATAAAAAGAGTTTACAGTAATACCAAAATCATTCTACATCCCTGGATCATGACATTTCATCCCCATTAAGCAATTTAAATTCCTATAGCCTCATCAATCTATCATTCTTGTATTCTTGACTTTTATGTATCCCTTAACTTTACTCTCCCATATTGTCTCCTAGTAATCCCATTTCTGCTTGTGTAGTTTACTAGGTGGGAATTTTTCAACTCTATAATTTTTCCAACTTGTTCATCACCATTACGACTTCCTGGACTTTTTGTGCTTGTTCTTTCTTCTACTTCTTAATTATCCCTTTTAAACCAGAATCATTGTTAGTGACACCAATGCCTTAATATGTACAGCAAAATCTGGTCTCCCATTCAACTCTGTAAAAAGTTTTTTTTTTTTTAACCTGTAGACTGGTCCTTTCTAATTATTTTTGAAAGCAACACATTCAGTTCTTCTTTGTATTCCTTCAAGTTACTACATTCCAAGAAAAGTTTATTCCAGTCCCCCCCCCCCCTGCCTGCTCTTCACATCTCCAACATCTATCACTAGGCCTGGGAAAATTATTTTATACAGTCTAGTAGGGCTATAAAAATATTTATGGAGATACTTCTAGGTAAATTTTCCTCAACTTTCTCAGTCTTGTGTCCTTATCTGTTTATCACACAAATATGTGTACAATCCTCTTCAGTTAATCCTGCCCCAAGTCTCACACCATGTGTAAGATGTCTCCATCCAATGAAGCATTTACCTAAAGCCTGTCATACTTTACCAATTAACCTGTTGTCATGCTCTTCTTCCTGCCTTAATGTAATCCAAAGATCTACAGTTCTTGGTCTTATCTCTATTAGCCAACACTGCCTCATATTTAGCCAGTGTATTAAAATACTCCTTACACCTAATGAAGTTTCTACCCTAATCCAGAAGAACTCACATAGTTCTTTTCAACCCTTTCTCCTGTCACCTGCCTTCATCTTATCCCAAAGATAAAAACTTCTGACTTTTAGTCCATCTAGTCACTGCCACACTGCTGTTCACATTGATATGTTTTAGGAGGCTATTGATGTACCTTAATCTTAAACAATTTGTCCAAAGTATACATTTCTTCTAATACTGTCACACTAATATCTTCTTTCTCAAAGTGTTTTGCAGTGCTAATTGCCACATATTTAAATTGTTCACCTTCCAAGTATTAGACACCCCCTCCCTCGTCAGAGGACCAATATCATTCATTTTGCTTTATAATCTGGACCTACATGTAGACATACCAAATACAGTTGGGCTCCTTTGAAATATTCTTGAAAGTGTAGAACTGATAGCACCCCCCGCCCACCATAATCAGCAATATAATCCTTTGCCATTTGACTGTATGTGCCTTTTCATTTCATATGTAATCCATTACTTCTTTCCTCAATTTTTCGGATGAATCACTGAAGGACGATAACTTATACAATATCCTCAACGTCTTCAACAGTCATAGATAAATAATGCTAGGGTTTTGATGGAACCGTATTGTGTTTTTTTTTTTTTTTTTGGAAAACTGTATAGGATGCCTCTTATTAACTGACTAAATTCTCTAGGTGGACTTTTTCACATCTTCTGTTTTGTGTGTAATATGGCTCCAATTTGCTTATTGTAAATCTGATGTTTAAAGTGCAGTACATTCAATGGTTTCAAGATTCATACTGGTACAAACTACCTCTTTTGACAGTTTGTACAAGAACTTATTGTTTTCATTTGTCATTTTTGCTGTATTGAATTGTGTTTAAGGTCTGTTTTAAACTGAGATTTTATTCAGTTTAAGTAAATGGTTTTATGCACACTTTATTCTTTAAGTTATTGTGGCAACAGTCACCATTTTAAATGACTACCATAGAATAGATCTCAGTTTCATTTCATATTTTTGTCACAAACTGATTGCCTTTATCAGGTTCACATCTTTGGAGATGTTTACATATCTGCATAAGCACTGTGGCCCTAGATATGGATTGGCCTTTTTTGATGCTCTCATGCACTTTCCCATGGTGCACCAGTGAGCTCAGTGCTGCCTTGTATATGGTAAATCATCAACATGCAGGTCTTGTTAAGAAATCTAGAATTCTGCTTCTCCATCAGTGACTTATCAGGGATGCATTCTTATCAGACTTCCTCTTAAGGAGATATATACCACTGCAAATCAATACCAATTCAAGATCAACCTGCAATAATGCAGGCATTATCTACAATTTGTTGTGAGATTCTTGGTTTAACAATGGCTATCTGATTATTCCCAGTTTGATTGCAAAAATCCCACCTAGGCTCTCAGTAACACAGCATCCATGAATGGTAAGATGGGGTATATTTGGTGTCTGTGGGGCTAATGGGCTGGGGTTGACTCAGACTATCACTAGGAAGTGCAACTCATTTGAGCATATCTTGGTTTGCAGGTGCAAACACAAGTTTTTTTTTCCTTATATGCCACCTAATAGGTTGTGCAAGAACATTCATACAATAATTCATTGATTTCCTTAATGTCTTATTTGTTCATTATTGACACACGATGGCATTGGGTTAATCTGGATCAGTTATTAGCTAGCAACTATTGCCAGAGAATTAGTTATATTACAAAATATGTCAGCTTTGCTCAAGTTATTACATCTAAAACTCCTAAATTAAACCATGCTTTAGACTTCATTTTCCTAGTGAATGTGATGACATCTGACTTTGTGGTGAATCTTATTTTTTTTCTGACCACATTTAGGTTTACGTAGACCTGCAACACCAACAATACTAATCCCAGAGATCATTAGATGAAGGCAAGTCATTGTCATATGACTCCTTATCTATTTTCCACCACATTCCTGCAGGTCCCCTCAGAGGATGGCACTGATTTTCTTGGTGCTGTGGTGATGGACTGCAGTCATTCTCCCCAATAACATTAGAGTCATTCACTCCAGCCTACACTCATTCAGTCTCTGCCAGGAGGCACAAGCCCTAGTTTGACCATGAACTCTATCTTCTACTGACAGAAGGGAACAGGTTGGACCATTATTGGCATCATGTTGATCTGTTTAGGGACAAGCTTGCCCTGAATGTACATTATGCAAACTACAAGCCAGTGGTCTCTAGTAAGAAGGCAGTCCTTCTCCACAGAGATCTGTCAGCAGCTAACTGACATGTAGCACTTCCTGGATAATGAAAAGGTAGTGAAAACAGTTTGTTTTTTGCTGCTAAAAGCAAGCATATTAACCAACTCACAACACAAGTCCGCTGCTCAATTTTTTTACTGACATGATTGTCATCACCAGTTCCATGACCCCATGGGTAGTGCAGTTGCCCCACCCTTTCCCTTTTCAACAACATCGGTACTGTCTGATATTCTTGATTATTATGATTTCACTATTGTGTTCTGAAGCATGCAACTAGTAGACTGTGGGCAAGATGATGGCCAGTTTCAAGGTTCGTGGACCAAATCCTGATTTCATCCTTGAGAGAAAATATTTCTCATTCTAGCCACTGTTAAGAAACCATCCTTGTATCCTGATATTTTGCCAGCTACTACCTCATCTCTGTATTTCCATTTTTGGGAAGGTTATTGAAAAAATGCCTGTCAATAACTTTACAGAGTTATTTTAGTTAGTAGATTCATGGAACCTTGTCAATCAGGTTATCACTGAGGCAGCTCTTGTGAATGATGTTCTACTGGTTAGAAACCAGCTGCATTATTCTGTACTGGTCCTGGTTAGAAACCAGCTGCATTATTCTGTACTGGTCCTTCTGAACTCTCAGCAACATTTGCTACTATGGACCATGCACCTTGTTACCCAAGTTATAAACCTATTCCAGTACCTCTGGTACAGTCACACTAACAGGCAAACAACATAAACAGACAATACAAAAATCAACTACAATCAGCTAGCAGGCTGAATCCCTTATGGTAGCAAATCTAAGATAGTACATCTGATAACATGTTAGTCGTGCACACTGATGCACATCTTTGCAGGCTGAACAAAAACAGATAGATGGTTAGCTATCCCTCAGGCTCCAGCATCTTAAGTATTACTATGGCCCTCAAGTTGCTTCACCCTACATAGATATATGACACAGTCATTGCACATGTGGGAGTGAATGACTTGTGATATACCACCATGGACCATATGAAGACATGACAGAGCTCTCAGCGTATGCATCAGAAATTGGTGTGAAACCAGAATTGGGCACTATTATACCACTGCCAAGAATGATGTGATAATACAAACAAAAGATAACAGACTTCAAAATGTTGGCTCAGCTACTGGTATCATTCTAAGAAAATCCAATATAGTTCAACCTGGCAGAAGATGATTGACAACCCGGCTGTTTTGCTAAAATGCCCTGCACCTCTCTCCTCATGGCTTTTGTATATTATTTGGGACTTTCCCTTTCCCATAGTGCCTTTTTTAGGTATGGTTATTCTCCTCAAATTACCTACATAGCTAATAAAAATCAAAGCAATATAAAGTTAGCACTGTTTAATGCTAGAAGCCTAAGCAAGAAGTTGCACTCCTTCCTGGCCTTCTTCACTCCTGAGAATATATCTATATAACCAAACATCCTTCTCAGGAGCCACTTGAGCTACTTCTTTTTAGCACTTTAGTCTTTTATTGTCTGGACTTCTTCAGAATGAACATCCATTAAGGAACATATCACATTATAGCTCATCTTACGATCACATGTCCACCTGTAAGACTAATTGGCATGGTTTGTAATTTAGCAGGTTTATTCTTTAAAATAAATTCAATATTCAAACTGTGATTTAACCCGGGACTTTTATTTGTTCCTTTACCTAATTTGTCAAAGTAGTACTTTAATTTCAAGCAAGTAGTTAAATCTCATTTAAAATAACCAGTTCCATCCAGTCAAGCACAGAAATGAAAAATTCTTACAATTCATATATATTGTAGAGTGTTTATGCAAAACATTCCACTTATGCTTTGTTTTGATAGCCTGCACATGAATGTTTGAAACTTTCCTGGATGTTTTCCCTATATATATAAGCAAACAAATCTCTCACTTGTTGCAATGTGCACAATCCCTGTATTGTTACATATAAATTGTCTATTATTTACAGATCTCATATACTTTTGTAGTAATAGAGGGGTTGTTCATGATGTATTTGCATATGTTAAAAAAAAACACATGAAAATGTTCCCAGTTGCTTGTTATTCTGTGGAGCCATCCTTATGCTATATTTCAGCAACATCATAATGTTACTGATTTCTTAAAGGTCAAGTTATTCTGCATTTTTAAGCAATAGACTGCTGACCCAATTTTTTTTTTTGCTGTTATTTAATTTGATTATGATACAAAAACTACCAAGAGGAAAGAGCCAGACAAACATTGTTTAAGAAGTTAATATAGCCTGAATGTTTCTTCTGTTCTTGTAGTGGTCTTACTAAAAATAGCTTCATATACAATATGCTGCCTGACTTCCTTAAAAATGTTGCATTTCAACTTGAAATTTCCTGTCTAAAAACTCTACTTTTAAATGTTTCCAGCTCTAAGTAAACACTTCATCTTCATGAGAGCACCGTGACATTTCTTTGTAAAAAGGAGCATACTTTTACAAACTGTTAATAGAATTTACATAATCATATTTGTCATTCAAGCCAAACCTCCATCTTTGTCAGATTTCATTTTTCTGAGTATTTTGATAGTACACATCATTATGGTAGTTCTCTCTTTATTTGTTAAATTATAGAATCTTCTGTGTGGCTTTTTGTTTTAATAGAATTTCATTAAGTTCCTGCTCATATGTTTTTTTTTTCAACTGCCACAATTGTGGATATAAGGGGAAGAGTACAAAAACATTTCTTTTTAAGCTCATTTACATTTGTTTTGGTACAACCTAGTCCTTTCCTAAAGTGATTAAGAGTCACTTTCCAATGCAAGGTCAGACAAATGGTCAAAATGTTAGTTGCCACAACTTGTTGTATTCATTCATGTTTTCCAAGTCTCCACGTTGTACTGTAGAAGAAACTTGCTCCAATACGAAAAATGTGAACTTTTTGAATTTGGCACATTGTCATGCATGTTTACTTAGGGAATTAGTAGAAACTTTGGTTTTAATACCAAAACTGAGTTAATTCACTCCTGTCTTTGGTTTTAAATATTAGAAGGAAAAATATTACCCTTGGTAGTTATCTCAAAATAATAGGAATAAATATTATATACATTATATTATATACAAGTTTTTTTTTCCCTTGCTGACTCTGTACACTTTTCTTATGTCTGATCTAAATCAATTTTAATGTCACTTCCTGCTATTGCATATATTGTATGCTATGATACTATTGCATTTATTGCATGATTGCATATATCGCAGGTTTTCTCCCCGGGCCTCTACTGAAAATGGACATATATCCAGTTAGACTAGCCCGGTCAACAAATGTAAAATAAATAAATAAATAAAATAAATAAAAGGAAAATATAATTGCAATATTTGAGGGGTAGTTTATTCAGTGCACTGTGGTACATATGAAGTGCCTATACAGGGAAAACTGAATAAGCTTGCAAATATAGACTATATAAACATATACGCTGTGAAGAAATAAGACACAGAGTACTTTATATAGTTATCTGAATGAATGTAAGACCTTTAAAAGGTTTTAATTTTTTTACTAGAAAGGGTGCCTAAAAATGAAGGTGTAGAAACCGGGAATTATTTCTGAGAAGTAGAAAGTTTTATTGGCAACTCCTGTTAGATGCTGGACAATAAGTGTGTTGGCTTTAAAATCTAGTGGAACTTAAATAAGTTCAAGTTAGATACAACTCTATTTAGCAACTTTTTATTTTTATTTCAGTTATTAAAATTTTTCATTGTTTAATATTTATCATAGGGTGAGTGTGATTGATTAAATGAGTAACTGATGGGAAAGGTTAAAAGAAGAGTGCCTTGCATTTAATTACAATTCTGATGAAGTTCCAACACTAAGAGAGATGAAAGTGTTTTATCTGTTTTTAGTTTTTTTGAAAATAAGTTTTACAATGAGTGAACGCTTGGCTGGCAATTTTTGGATTAGCTGTACATTTCCCCAATGTCAAACCTTGGAGTTGGCTTCCTACACAATCAAAAGAAAAAAAAAGTTTATAGTGGTTTTACACACAATCAATGAACTGTAAGTTGAGCTATAAATAGGCATTTTTTAATGGGTATTTGTTTTGAGGACATCTTGAAAAAAACTTTAAGGCTGAATATGTTGTTGGCTCCAGTAGTTCCTCAAAGGAGTAATTGGTTGGTAACTTGGATTTTTTTCACATTTACATTAGAAGACTGGTGTATGTTGGTTTGATATCTATGTAGTTACAGAAACTGGGTTCAAATAGCAATAGTGCCCTCACAGCACAGGGCATAAGTGCCTACCACACTTTCAGACCCAACAAGAAAAAATATGGTGCAATTAGAGGGGACTTATCAGTTGTTGTCTTTTGGCTTTTCCCAGTTAGGGGTCACCACAGCGGAACTCCGGTCCGCTAATGATTGGCAGTAGATATTCACGAACACCGAGGAGCCAGCTTGACGTTCAACCTTCAACGAAGGCACGCCCATTTACACATGTCTTTTGAACGCCCACCCAACTGCAGGGAGGACATGCAGACTCCACACAGAAGGCACTCCCTGCACTGCAGCTGAGAATTGAATGGGAGAAACTCTTGCTGTGAGGCAACAATGCTAACACTGCACCAGTTTTCATAGGAAATCATCTCACCTCCAGGCATTTAACCCAAGACAACTAGCTTGAATGTCTCCATATCCTTTTCATGTTAAGTAGCTCTCCAAGCCATTTTATAATTAACTGCTGTATTTATCTCCCCTCAAGTTTCCACATATTATTAAAAACACCCACATCATCCCCTCTGATCATGTCTAAGCAGGTCCTGAATGCTCTCTGCAAGGACAAAAACATGTGATATTTCATGCAATCCACAAAAAGTCTAATTTTCCCAAACATTTCTCCTTTTATATCCAATTATATTTAATTTTGTCACGGTCCTAATAAATACACAAACACCCAAAGATGTTTGACGACCTTTATTGTGATCAATTACTTAACTAACTTTATTGAACATAAACGACAAACATAAGGGCAGCATTCCTGCTCACCCCTTGAATACAGTTAGCTCAGAAACAACAAAACTGTTATCAAACATCAATAAGCAGCATCCCCGCTCAGCCATATATACAATAGCCAAAGACAAGGCAGTGTACCCACTCACCTTGGATAAACAACAAAGGCAGCATCCCCGTTCACCTTAATTCCTCACAAATACCAATTTTCATCCACCATCTTGTAGAGGGGGAACAGAAGAGGGTCAGGCCTGATCCTCTTCTCCGCCCACCAGCCCTTAAAGGGCTGTTCCTCGTCAAACAATACATTTCTTCACAAGATCCTCTACCATCAAACCCAAATTAAGGTTAAATAAATCCAAACTGAAATCATTGAGGTGAGCACCATCTGGTCTTTACCACACTGGATCCTTAATGTCAAACTCTACATGCCAGACCATATGTACCCCAATTTCTCCCAAATATTTTGGCAACTTAAAATTGACACATCTGCGGGCCTTCTCCACGGTGGCAAAATTCCTTGCCCCTTTCCATATGAAATGAGGAATAATCTCAAACCAAACAACAACCATCCCCAGATACATCCTCCGCAATGCTTAAATGTCCTCACGAACTTGACAAACCAACTGCCTCTTAGGTACCCTGCCTAAATCATTGCCACCTGAATGAATTACTAACACCTGAGGCAACTCTCACGTAACCTGCAACCCATTAAATTCTTGCAATATTTGACTCCACCTTAGCCCTCTAACACCATGCCAAATGATTTTTAAGCCAAAATGATTTAAACCCAGATTTATCCCATTGGGTCTAACCTCCGCATGCCTAGCAGGCCAGAATATGAAGGAATGACCCAAAATGATGATCCAATCTAAGAGGAGAGAGAAAAAAAAAATGTAAAACAAAGCCTCCACAAACTATTTAATATAATTCAAAAAGGCATTGGATGTCCACCGGCCCACCGGTTTAATTACTTCCACTGACCTACCTTCATTAGCCAGATCAGATGCCCTACCCATCTGAAAGGAATGTGAAGAAAACATATCCCCTTGCAAACTCACACTCCAAAGTGCCCTTCTCATAACCACATTCAATTGCTCGCCTGTTAATGCTTTACCACTCACTGTTGAAAAACCAACCCTTGAATTCTACCCTTCCATACCCCCACACAACTTTCTTCCCCAAACTACTGGACATCTCCAAGCTACCCCCACCTCCTCCAAAACAATGGGTGGCTCAAGCCCCTCCTGATTTGTCTTTGAAGAATGCAATCTAATATGCACCACCATAGGTAATATCAATACATCCTCCCATATCAATGAACTCAATAACTCTGACACACGAAACACACTACAATACATACAAACATTAACTGTACACCGCAATACATACTCATCCAAACAACCACACACCTTACCCAAACTCTTTAACAACATTCTTAAAATACTTTTTGTAACCGGCCATCTCCTATTCGAGCTGCTCCCTTCAACTCTAGCCCACCCTTTTAACACTCTACTCACCATCTATGACCTAGTGAAATTCTCTAATCTAACCAACCGAGTATATGCAGCAATGGCTGCCAAGACCACCCTTACCATTCGCACTACGCTTCTCTGCCACTTCAACATGGTTAGGTAACAGTATAGTAAATTCTCAGACCACACACAGTCCTCAGCAGATAGCCGATGCAAATATTTGTCAAATTCAAGCAATGCCCTACTGTAGGGTCAGCTCGTGGATGCCACCCATGATTGTTGCACCAACCAGCCAATCACTAGTGCCCAATCTGCCAAATGTTGGGTGGGACAACTGACAGATGCAAAGCCACTTCCAGAGCTACCTGATGGAACCTGCAGAACTGAAAACGAGACAAACTTTCAGCTATCTCATTCAAAACCCCCGGTATATGCAACCCTGTAAAAGAAAAGTTAATCAGCAAGCTATGCAACACCAGTTTCCTAAGAATAAATAACAAGTGAGGTGCTTTAGCTGTGTTTAACTGTGGCGCTCTCACCACTGCAGAATTATCTGTATGGAATACCACCCTCCGCCCCTTCAAACAATCCTGCCATACTACCAAAGTCACCCAGATTGGCATCAACTCCAAAAAGGCAAAATCCCGTTTCAACTCCTCTGACCAATGCTCCAGCCATGGAACAGCAAACCATTGACCCGCAAAGTAAGCACCCATTCCAGACCCCCCAGCTGCATCAGTAAACAACTGCAGTTCTACTTGTGTAAACCCAATCTAACTGCCAAAATGAAATCCCATTAAACTGCTGTAAAAATTCCATCCACAAATCTAAATCCTCTCGTGCCAACTTACTGACCTGTACTCTGTGGTGCTTACGTCATTTCTACAAAAATGCCACGGACCAACAAAATGTCCACCCAGGATGCACCACCCCGCATGCAAAGTTCAGCAAACCCAACAATTCCAGAACATCCTTCACCTGAATCTTAGGCCTAGACTTCACCCAAATTATCTTGTCCCACAACCTAACCATCCTACCTGGAGGCAAACAAACTCTGCTCTGCATTTACCATCAACCCCCAAAACAGTCCCTCCAACTTATGCTTAGCCAAAGGTACCTGCAAGGCCTCACACATCCCCACAAACTCTTGCATAGCTACCTGCACCCCTTGCTTACCTTCCCCCACCAATAAAAAAAATCATCTAAATAGTGTAAGACTTGCTGATCCTTCACCCCCTGCTGCCATATCCAGTGCAATGCTGAGCTAAACTTCTCAAAAGTAGCACATGCCACCGCACATCCCATAGGCATGGCAGTGTCAAAATTAAAGTTGTCTTCTACTACCATGCCTAATAATGGCCAATCCTCCTCCTCCCTCACAGGTAGCAAATGAAAAGCTGACTCAATATCTACTTTAACTAGCCAAGGGTCCTTGAAACTCCTAATGACCCGAACTGCATCATCCAAAGATGAATACGTTACTCTAGCCTCTTCACTGGGAATGAAATAATTCACTGACTCACCCACAGGGTATGATAAATTATGAATTATGTGAAATTCACCCTGCTTTTTCTTTGGAACCAAACCTAATGGTGACACCTTAAAGTTAGGGTAAGGAGAGAAACAAAAAGGACCTAACACCCTCTCAGACTGAAACGCTTTGTCAATCAACTTTTGCAAAATCACCTCCCTGCCCTGAACAAACCTCAAATCCCCCCCCCCACCAATTAAGACTTAATTGAAAACCCTTTGGATAAACCTATCAGCTCTGCCCCTACCATCGGCAGTGGATAATGCATCAATAAGTCCTTCAATACCTTCACCTTAGTAGGTTAATGGTTCCCCAAAACTACCTCTACCTCCTCAAAAGGACCCCCCCTTTGGCCCTGAAATTTAGCCTGACCACGCCCGCCTAGCAATGCTGAACAGAAACTATTCCAACCTCTTATACCTCCAAAATGCGGTGCCTGACCCCCAACCCAACCCCACCTCCCACATTGTGTAAATGCATGTGCAGCCATACACTTTGAGCAAATATAAGCAAATCTACAACCCACCCAGGAATACCTACCAGCATTAAAAGCCCAACATATACTTGCACCTCCTTCAGATGGCTGAGATAATCTGCTACCCCCTCCACTGATATCCATCATGGTGGACAGCCAGATGTCCAAATGTCTGACCTCCTAACGCATAGACTTCTCTACTTGCTTTATGCTTGCAAAATTTTTGGTCATACCATAACCAGGCTTCAACCTCTGCACTTCCCTAATAGTTAAAAAAATAAGCCAAAAGAGGAAGAGCCAGCAAAGTGTCCCTTTCCAAACACACCGTCATATAGTAAATGAAACCTAGGACCCAATTATCCCATGTCTTAGCCCAAAACCTCCCTACCCTTTTGTGACCTATCACAGCCAATGCAGCCAAGAGGTCCTTCCCATTAGCAGTCTTTGCTTCTGTCAACCGCTGAACCCCATCTGCATCAATCAATTCAAAAATTTCAACGAACTCCCCTTTCCAAATCTTTTCCTTTACTAACAGAGATATGTGCAGGGTCAATAAAATGGGAGTCCCTTCCTGTCACAGGGCCTGTGATGTCAACCAATCCTCTGGCTGTAAACCAAATTCGGACCCTACTTCATGGACATCTGGCCCTAACTCCATGTCTAACAGGGACAGGGTATCCTCAAAAACCCCTCCACACTTGGCTAAAGCCTCCAAACAACTACCCTGTAGCCCTATATGGACACTCTCACTGCCCCCTACCTCACCCCCGCACCAGTCTCTTCACCCCCAAGCTTGATGAGTTATTTCCTACTGCTGATACACAGGGCATCATCACTTCTGTAGACTTCTCCGTCAATGCTGTCTGCTTGGCTTTCTTCACCATGGATGCCCGGGTTGTAGACGTCTGCCACTTCTTGTGCATGGTCACACCCTGCGTGCAAGTTGTTGGTACCTCAGCAGGAATGGCATTGAACAAATCTTCAGCCTGTGCTACAATACTGGGCCATCTCTGTCTTAAAGCCTCTGCCATAATCACCTAGAAAGAAAAAAAGAAGTTAATGACAATAAAACTTGACACAATAAAGTTAATCTCAAAAACTGCCTATTCCGCCACAAACCCATTTGCACTCCAGCCATACACTGTATTCACCATTGCCCTAGGACCCTCTGAAATCCCAAAAGAGAAATAAAAAAACACTTGCCTCATCATCATGCCTCTAAATCCACACCCATACCTCTCCTGCCTAAGCATGCATCAGCAAGAAAAACAAAACAAACAAAAAAAAACCTTGTCCGCACTACTGAGCATGCATGGAAAGCTGCACAGCTCGACAAGCCCAGGAAAGCAGAGCAACTCTGCTTTGCTCTCTCAGCAGTAGACCACCAGGAAACCATACAAAAACAAGAACCGGTCTTCAGAATCACTACACACCAACACGGATCCACACTAGATCACTAGGGAGAAAATTAAACAAACCGCTAGACCACCAGGGAAGCAAACCAGCTGAACAGCCATCCCACACAAGCACATACACTAGACCACCAGGGAAGACACCAAACAGCCATACCACACAACAAAAACCACTAGACCACCAGGAAACAAATGAGCAAACAGCCATACCACACAAGCACCACACACCAGCACTAGACCACTGGGGAATGAACAAGCAACATCCACACAGCCCCCTTACTCCACCCCCACTCAAACACTGCACAAACACACTAGATCACCACAGAACACAGCCATGCTACTTACCACCGCATGCCAACACTAGACCCCAGGGACAAATGCTAGGCAGTTAACTGCATAAAATCAAAGGGGCCTGAAAAGCAAAGGATTCAATGCCATTTACTTATTTCTCTCTTTTTTTTTTTTAAATAAATATCCACAAAGCGCCACACCAGCACCATTGCGCCATTCATGGTCAGCAAGCCCGCAAATTACCACAAAACATCCTTTATGGACCGAGCAGCACTAGACCACCAGGGAAAGTTAAACAAATAACCAGAAACTTAACGTCATACCACTAGACCACCAGGCAAGCTAAACTGAAGCAAGAAACTAATACACAAACCCATAAATGGCGCAGCACTAGCCCACAGGGAAGCTAAACCAAAGAAAGAAACTAAATACAAAAACCCATAAATAGCGGGAAACTTAATATGACAAATAAACCACACTAGCCCACCAGAGAAAGTTAATAAATACACAAAACCTTCCTAATGACCTAGCAAGCCACTTAACATACCCCTTTCACCCAAAAGCCGACGCCACCATGGTCTCCTTTAGCTGAAAAACAAGCCCCACACCAGAACAGCCTAACAATACATTTAAACTTTCTAATATATCCATTATAAGGGGGAGAAAGAGATAGAAAAAGGGGGGATCCTGAAAAACCCAACAAAGCTGTACTCACCTCACTGCTTATAACTACCCAAGGCCTACCTTACTCACAACCTAAGGTCGTCTGGGACGTGATCCTGCCTCACAACAAGACCACACCAAAATGTGCTTATTCACTCTGGATTTCCATTCAAAAACCCTTCAAGCCACACCCCCAGCACTACCTCACTTCACTTCAAATCCCAACTCACCTAAACCTTTCCTAACCCTTCCCAACCACCCAAACAACCTAACACAGCTATAACCCAACACCCCCCATCCCACATTAAACAGTCCCATGACAAATTCGTCTGTGCCAAACTTCACTTCTTATGTTGCTGCCTAATTGTTCTAAATACAAAGCAATTAACAACACTGAAGGTACGCACCCATACTTAGTTCCTCTCATAAAACTAACCACTTTAGATAGCTCACCACTACACTTCATCCTTGCTTGTTGTCCTATGTAAATAGGAAGTATTAATGATGTTTGTGGAAACCCAAATTCCTCAAAAGATGTTATCATACATTCTTCAACTCAACCTGTTTTTTCCATCAAAACATATTAAAAGTAATTTATTATTCTCCAATGCATAATTTTAAATAATTAGGTTTCTGTTAATATTGTCAAATGTTTGCCTACTTTCTATAAACTTACACTGATCCAGGTCTATTATTCTTAGCATATTTTTTGCCAAAGTCATAATAAACAGTTCACAGTCATTATTCAGACTTGAAATGGATCTGTATAGCTCTGGATCAATGCAATCATTCCCCTCCTTTGGTATGGCAATCAGTCTACTTCTGAAGTCAAGGGCACATTCCTACAAAGAAAACTATTATTAAAATGAACTAGCTAGACTTTATCTTCTCTTCCTTTGTTTTACATAATTCTTTTCAAATTGCATTGTTAGCAAGAGTTTCCCCAGTATTCTGGTTTCTTTTTGCTTTTTTAATTTTAATTCCATTTACTTTTGATGTTAATGCCCCTCTTGTCACTCCTATGTGAGGAAGTTGTAACCATCTCAAATATAACACTGTTCATAACGGTTTCAAATATGCCATTTGTGTGTTACGTAAACTGCACCTCTTGTTTATGTCATTTATTTTAATAGTTTAAAATTATATTCGTAATTTTTCCTGAGCCACTTATCCTGTAACATTTTCTTAATTTCTAATTGTAGCTTTCATCCATTCAACCATTTGTTGCTTCAGGTATTGACAGAGCAATTTGATTGCTCCAGGGTTATTGTCAAAAAAAGTTGTTGTAATACCATTGCTCTTTGTTCATTAATATTTTCTAAATAGCTTTGCATGAACATTCCACCTTCAATTAATCACTGTTCAACATTTTATATTCAACTTAATCATTTTCAATTGTGCAAATTCCTTAATTTTAAGCACTCTAGATACCTCCTTTGACTATTATTCTCCAACACCTTTCTTTTTATCATACCTTAATTTGTAATCTTCAAATTACAATTACCTCAATTCTTTGCAAGTTCTTTACAACAAATTCAAATCTAATAAGATTTAAATTAATAATTTCATCTACTCTAACTTTTTAAATGGTTTTCACATTACTCTTTTAACATGCTTACAAAATGTACTTGTACAGGTGTATAGTCTAACACTATGAAATGATCTGTTTTTGCATTAAAACACCATGCCTGAGTGCATTTTTCCAGTAAATAACATCTGTCTAATCTTGACCAAGCACCACATTTCCCTTAGAAATGCACATAATCCAATTCTCTCTAGCTTCATTACATCAATGAACCCAAAATGCATGCATATATTGGTCTAAATAACTGCATCAGCTGGTATTCTCTGATATCTTGGCCCAGAAGAGATGTTTTCCTTTTTCCTGCATTTTTCTTACTCTCTAGATATTAGCATACATCTTTGATAAAACGCTAACTTTTCCAATAATACAACTTATAGATTGTCTTAATGCATTCTTATATACTGCAGCCAAAGCAAGTATATAAAACTTACCAGCAGCCTCTCTCCACTATAAATTTTTCCACCTATCCTTCATTTGTTCCTCAATCTTTATTCTGGTAATATTAATTAAATATTAATTAAAATGTAAAACCTTTGTTTCTTTCACTCTTCATCTGTTCAAGCAAGAGATATTCCTTCCCACATTTCCTTTTAAAGCACGTATGCACCTTATGATTCAGGTGTGTTTCTGTCGTAAATATATATCTCTGTTTTCCGCTATCCACCAACCCATTAATATACCAGGCAAAGTAAGTCCACATGTGACATAGAAAATGTTGTATTTATATATTATTAGTATTGTTGCTGCACTATGGTCCATGTCTCATTGTTGTGCTACTTTATATATATTTATGTCCAGACTGAAAACTAATCTTTCATTTTAAACAACAGACACAATTCCTACTCTACCCAAAAATAAACAACATAATAACTATATCCAAGTTTTCCCAAGGCAATAGAGCTCCCACTATTTAAAAAACGCAATGTAAGGCTTCTTCTACCAGTTTCCCTACTTTATTCTTCTTCCTTCCTCACTTTCCTTCCTACTTCTTCCTTCCCTACAATTATGCTGTTTGTTCTAACTTTCTATTACAATGATGATCAGCTACTGTTTTTTATACCCTCCAGTTCCTGCCCCTGTAATCTGATACCATTTCCTTCTCTTTCTTCTACCCTTCTCTCTTATTTCCCCTCACTGTAACTTGTCTAACTGCTAGATTTCCCATTCTGGACAAACATTAACAATTCTATGGCATTTTTACCAATTTGTTCTATTCAACCTTGTCAGTACTTACTACTTATTTCAAATGTCTCATTTTCTGATACCTTTCACTTGTACTGTAATTTCAACATCTGTTTAACCTTTTTTGTATAAACTTTTTACTGGGTTTTCTTGCATATGTACTACAAATTTTGCACTTGCATAATTTGTACTGTGAATTTTTATACTTGCATAATTTGTACTGTAGAGCTTTTCTCCCTGGGCCTCTGCTGAAAAAGAGTACAAGCTCAGTCGGACTCTGTCAGTCAACAAATGTCAAATAAATAAAACATTCAATTACTCCTTTGAGTTACAGAATTCCTACTACAAATGATTTAACTTTCCTGGAACTAGCAATTTATATCCTACTTCTGAACCTGCTTTTCTGAAACTATTTCACCTTTTACAAGTAGAAAGGGCTTTTATAGAATTTCCCACTGAAGTGTCCATAGTTTGCATTTTTACAGTTGTTGACTGGTCGTGTGTTCACTTTTCCTGTTCTCACTCTTCCAATTTCTTTTTCAGTTCATCCCATTAGTGTAGGTTTTAGTCCAAGGGTGTAGAAGACTCAATAATGCAGGATATATTGCTATGAAACAGCTTAATTTCTTTGCAGCAAAGGAAGAAAAGCATGTCTGCTGTCTTTGTCTACAAAAATCCTTACCCACATTGACTTTGTCTTGACTGTTTTCTGTCTCAAGTTAGGAATGTGAACTCAGGTGCTATTTGTATTTTACTATCATGAATAATGTGCCCACTCAATGTACTGAGGCATTTTCTAATAAGAACTTTATCACGTTTGACTCCCTTTTGCAGCAATACTGATGTAAATCTCAATTTGACCCTATGTGGCCTGTAATGAGTTCAGCCAATTTCCGCGGCACTATTTTATATTGTAGTTGCTGTCTCCTCATTCTTTCATCAGCATTTCAACAATTTGCTTGCCACTTATTTCTGTTGCTTGTCTGATTTAAACATGCATTTCCAGCAGTCTTTTGTTTTCTGGGTCTGTGTATTTGGAACTGGGAGAAACTGATAAACACTTCACAGTATTTTTGGCTAACCTTTCTCTCTAGGGTGACAAATATTTTCTCCTTCAGTTGCGATTTCAATCTGCTTTTCACACTTTTGTTCAACACTTTCCGCCCCTTTCTAAATGTACACAATTGTTCTCATTTTAATTCACTTTATTTCTTAGTTGACCATCTACCAGTTTCTTCTAAAATGCTTATAGTAGTCTGCAGACTTTTGATATTTTTACCCATTCTCAGCCTAGAACTCTACTTTAGCTGCTGACATTACTACCACTACCTTGGCATTCTCAGCCATCATACCTCTCAAATGTTCAGATGTTTTCCTCTTATTTTTGCTCTGCTCCTCATCAGATTTGTGGTTTTCTGGCAAATCCTTGTGGATTGAAGTCACTAAATGATGACATACATTTGAATTTTAGTTTTCATATCCTTCAGGAAAAATGCATGCTAACTTAAACCCTGTTATTCTAACAACTTTCTAAGTCTATAACAGCAATATTTAAAATCTGTCCCTATTTTGGGCCCTTGTACTCCCATTATTTTAGGCACTGTCCAGATTTCTTGAGTAAAGAGGTTGAGAGGTATGCCAGCAGTTCTTACAAGTTTAAAGGATTCCGACCATCTGTTTTCCCAATTTTATCATTTTTAGGGGTAATACACTTGAGTCTGTTGATAAGATACCTAGGAGTAGTTTAGGATTCAGGACAATACTTCAGGACTAGCTGATAACTGAAATGAAATCTTCCCATTTTCATGTACAAGATATTTCCAGAATTTAGCACCTGTTATCAAGCCAACCACTCCATTGTCATTTATGATTTAGTAAAGATTACGACAATGGCCTGTATCTGTGGCTTCATAACACTGAGCCTGACCACCTACAGAGGGTACAGAACTCTCATTGGTACATAACATTAGCATCATATTACTCCTATTCTGTGCAGCCTACATTAGCTACCTGTTGGGTATTGATTCATTTCTAATTTCTTAGAATTTGTGTATTTATCTTAGGATGTATTCTGTACAAATCATATATATAAAGGAGACAAGTCAGCTTGAATGAAAATATTTGAGCAGTGGATAAATATCTACCTGAAAAAAATATCCAATTTTAAAAAAAGTGGGAATGTGTAGAATATCCAAGCCCAATTTTGAACATGTATTTTTTTTAGACAGGAAGAAGTTCACTTCTGAAGATACCATAAGGGGCACATTACTATATTTGACTTAACACAAGACAGCATTTTTGCAACGGTAGAAACTTAACAGTTTAATTTATCAATGTGGATTGTTAATTTATGGCCATTAGTAATAACTTTTTTGGAACATTTGCTGCTTTTACATACAATCAATGCTATTGCTTATAAAATATGGTGAAAAGCAATGATTGTAACCCAGCTCTGCAAGTATAAACGTCTTTTTCCTGAAACAAATCATCATCATCAGCCCCCCTCTTTTTCCATTTATTCTACATGGGGTCTGGGTATAGTGTTAACTGTCGCCAGCTCTCTCAATTCAGTGCCACAGTCCTGCCTTTTTCAACACTCATACCTGACTGTCACTGATCTTATTTCACACAATCCATCCACCTCTTTGCTGGATGTCCTCACTTCCTCTTACCTTCTTTCTGCCTGTCCCAAATCTTCCTCACCAGATTGTCTTCTGCTTTTCTGCACATGTGTCCAAACCACTGTAATCAGTTCTCTTTGATCTTTTGTCCAATTGGAGCTACTTTGGCATCTGCTGTTATGTTCTCATTTCATCTGTCCCACAGTGTGAATCCTACCACCCTTCTCATGCACTTAATTTCCATTACCTCTAGCTTCTTAAACTGCTCTGCCTTTACTGCCCAGGTTTCTGTACCATGCAGTAGTACTGGTCACAGCACTGTCTTGTACACCTTACTTTTCAGATTCGTTGGCATTCTTCTGTAATAGACTACACCTGAACCTCTATGCCAGTTGGTTGCAGCCCCACTGATTCTAGCTTTGACCTCTTCATTCAGATTTCCCTTCTCAACCACACCTCACAAATACTTGAAGCTGTTTACCTGTTCCACTATCTTCCCTTCTGCCTCCTTTCTCAGCTTCTTCTGATTTCCCCAGTTTGCTACCATTGCCACCATCTTATCTGTGCTTAGCTTCATCCCATATGCCTTCAGTTTTGCATTCCATTCTCCTATCCTTTGCTGAAGTACTAGCTCAGAGTCTGCCTGTAATACCACATCATCTGCATACAGCAACTTTGTTGATATGTCCCATCTGACCTGTTTGCTAATGTAGTCCATCACCAGTATGAACAGCAGTGGGCTCAGAGCTGAACCCTGGTGTACACCCGCTCCCACTGGAAACTCCTCTGTGAGGCCAAACACTGTTCGTACTTGAGTCATTGGGTCCTTGTACATAGCCAGACCTAAATTGTACCAATATTTCTGGGACCTCAAACCACCACAGTACTGTTCAGATCAGCTTTCTTGGGACCTTGTCATATACTTTCGCCAAGTCTAGAAATCCCCAGGTGGACTCTTACCTCATCTCTAGCTTCTTTTCAAGTATCTGTCTCACTGCAAACATCTGGTCAGTTGTGCTGCATCATGATCTGAATATGAACTGCTCATCTCCCATGTTACATTCTACTACTCCGCATATCAATGTATCAGTCACCCTCTCCAGAACTTTCATGCAATGTGAATTTCTGTAACAAATATTGATGCAATGTGAATTTCTGTAACAAATATTCTAACAAAAACATCAGGTAGAGGTGTCTACCGGAGACAAAAATTCCAGATAGTGTAAAAGTTACTGGAGAGTAGGGGAGGAGAAAGGCAGACAAGAGCCCTCTAGAAACCCAAGAAGCATAGCCCTGGAAATAACATCCAATTTTTAATGCTTAGTAAAATTGTTGACAGATGACCAGGGAACAGCTTCCATGATGGATCTGGTATCCAGATCCTTGAAAAAAAGCTGCAGAAGAGTCTACTACCCTTGCAGAATAAACATAAATGGAAGAGGACAACTGCTTGCCAAGTAAAGAATAATAAAGGAATTAGTCTTAAAGATCAAGGAGGAAATGTCTATATAACTCCAAGGGGCATAGTTCCTTTTAACTAGCAAACCGTGGAGAAAGAAAAAGGAGGGAAGATGAATAGCCTGATTCAAGGACAAATTGTTAACTACCCTGGGTATAAAAGAAGAATTAGTATGAAGAGATGCCCTGCTCTTCTGTAAAAAAAAGAAAAAAGGAGGAACTGCCACTTCTGAGACTTAGAAATAAAATCAAGGCAGAACTTCCAAGAAAATAAGCACCAATAACCACAAAACCATGGAGGTGGTGAAAAGCAAATTGAAAAGGCTCCCACAGCTTCATTGCATTTAATAAAACATGTAAAAATTCAAAAACTTGTGCTAAGCACTTTCACCCGAAAAGGACTTCATCAGAGCTTGAGTTCCTTGTAACAAGGCCACAGTTCAAATACTTAAATCAACCACTCACAAGGTGGCAAGCAAAATGCAAACATACAGAATCAATTAAATACTTAAAAATATATGAAATAAATAAATTGCATAAATATTAGTACCAGTGTGTATAAACTAATTGTAAATGTTGGTGTAAAAACATAAAATTACAAATGTAAAGATTCACATCTGAAAGCACTGCTTGAAGACATATATTCATTTAAGCCTGGTTAAGTAGTGGCATTTAAACATAACTTCCAAATTAATTCCCTGTATTCCAGAAAGACCTTCCAATCACCACCCCTTGGATTAACAACTACTTTATTAATCACCCCAAATTTAAATTTTGAAGTACCAGAACGAGTTTTAAGTTGTTTATGCAATGCATCATTTTTCCTAGATTTGTCATGCATATGTTCGTAAATACTCTTTTTAAAGTTTTTCCAACATAGAAGCTTCCACAGTCATGGTAAACACTAATACACACAGCACCCTTTGTCAATCATCATATCGGCCAACTGATTATCTACTACCTTTATACATTTTAGGAAAGGTGTCACCATCCAACACCAAACTACAGTAGTTGCAAGATCCAAATTTCCATGTACTGACATTTTTGATGTGCCCTCTTTAACACTATCTGTGGACCACTCAAAATTATCCTAACCCCTCAAACAAAAATGTGGGTTGTTCCCCAATAATGTCAAACACGCTTACCTCCTGACCTAAAATATTAATTTTCCTATAAATAATGTTCTTAATCAAACAAGAATTGTTATTGTATTTTAACACCAGTGCTATTTCTATTCCTTGACTGAGTTGTGGTTAATGGCTCAGTTCTAGGGGAATTAGCAGGTGGACCAGTACCTAATATAGGATGGGTCTTTATCAGTTTATTGAAAACTTTCTTTGGATGCCTTTTCATTGAACTCTATTCATTGAACCACTTTTCAGTGAACCATCAAATCAGCGAAACTTTTACCCAGGGGAAAAAAGCTACTTAGCTGCCAGAGCGATCATAACAAAAACTACATCATTTTAAACAAACCAATGTGAGGAGTTGTGCCTACCACACCATCCTAATTATATATACCAACTCCAAGATCACACTACATTGGGGAAAAGGACAAATGTGTAATAGCCACCTATCTCCTTTTCCTGGAAAAAAGTTTTGATGATTTAATGGTTCATTGAAAAGTGGTTCAATAATTATGGTTCGATGAAAAGGTGTTCAATGAAGAAAGTTTTCGATAAACTAGTATAGACCAATATAGGACTAATTCTAGTTGACCTTCCTAAAATAACATAATGCCTGTTTTTATTAATTAAATGTTCAGGGTTTTCTCTTTGTTTAAACATCATACAAAAATGTCCAGTTCCTTTTCAAAGAGTGTATTATTAGTGATCATGCAAGATTTTCTAATCATTTGGCCTCTAACGTTTTATTTCAATTTTTGGTGATGGTAGCTGTAGTAATGTAAGTATGAGTTGGAAAATGTTGGTTTCCTGTAAATGTATGTGAAGCCATTGCTATATTTAGAAATGGCAATATCCAAGTAATTCATTTGTTCTAAAGAAAAAAGTCTTAGTAAATTTCAGAAATTCTGTAGTATTGTTAATAAATTCAAATAACTTAAAGTTCTCCTTAGTGTCTATCCAAAAATGCAGAATTCATCCAAAAATGTAAAGTAACTTTTCCAACATGTAGAAAAATTACACTCAAAAACAAATTCAGTTTCCCACTTCCACATTACCATATTGGCAAAAATGGTAACACAAGATGCCCCCATAGCGACACCTTCTAGTTGTTTAAAATATTCTCCTTTGAAGTACAATAAATTGCTGTTCAGTACTATTTCCATCAATTCTACCATTAGGTTAATCTTACTCTGGTCCACAAAGTCACATACCAAAATGGTTTCCCTAAACCACTCAAGACCAATGTCATGAGGAATACTTCCAAAAAGATCTATAATGTCAACAGTTATAAAGTTTAGATTAACAATTCTCAGGAAGTTCTACAAGCCTTTTAGTATATGGGGATTAAAATCTAAACAAGGTTTCAGCTTTTTGTCTAGGGACACTGCAATGGGTTGGGTTTTCAGAAACTTTCTTAGCAGAAGTAAGAGCCACCAACAATGTAGTCTTCCAAATGTAATATTGCAGAGAAAAAGAAAAGGCCGGCTCAAAAGCAGACAGAGTCAATTTATCATGAACAAAATTTTAGCCACATAGGATTTTCCAGTAGTGGGTTTTCTGGCCTTCTGCAAAACCTGAAGCATGTTCTCATTAAATTGATGCCTGAAAGGAATGAAAACCCTATCATCCAAAGTTTCAGTTGAAGTGTAGACAAGTGAGGGTGAATAACTTTGTTTTGTATAAGAAAATCCATTTTGTGAGGTAACTTACCATGATTGACCCTGGCCAGATGAAAGAAAAGGGGGAATAGTGATATCTGGGCCAAAAGTGAGTTACCATAAAGTTTCAGGGCCCCGTGTAATCTCATGCAAGACACTGGGAAGTAGAAGATGAGGGGGGGTGGGCATACAGAAACAACCATTTCCAAGCCAGTGGACGTGGAAGTCTGGAAAAGAAACTTTATCCCTTCTGTTTTTCTATATCTCTCAAAACCCTTTGACAGAGTCTTAAATGAGAAACTTTGGACTCAAATGTCTCCTCTAGGCCTTTCCAAACCAACTCTATCACTCTCTAACTACCTGTCTGAAAGATATCAATCTGTCCAATGGCTCTCTTCTCTCCCCCTTTTCTGATAGCTAAAATAGGTGTTCCTCAAGGCTCTGTTCCCTGTCCACTGCTCTTTAACATTCTTATCAGGAATATACACACCTTCCCTAAGCATGCTTGCCTTATTCAGTAGGCAGATGACTCAGCTCTCATCTGACAGCCCACAACAACTATAATCCATAGCACAAGATCACTCAGTTGAACAGTGGCTATATCAGATTCAGCTTTTACTTAATCCCCAAAAGACTAAACTACTAACATTTTTCTGAAGTGCCATGCCAATGCTAATAGTAACTTCCACATTACCTCTATAAACAATAGAGTTGCTGAAGTAGTTACCCAACCAAACTGTATGGAGTCCCCATAGATGATAACTTAAACTTTGATCTACACATACAAAACTGTATAAAAACTCATCAAAGGCTAGATCTACTATGCAGAGAAAAAAAATCCTTACTTCTTCTAGTAGAATCACCCTAGCTAATGCTCATCTTTCATTGAACTTATTTTTGAACTTCCAGATCTTCATTAACCAGAACTGGAGTAATGTTTTACAATAATATAGAGCAACATTCTCTCAGCTAGTTAGAGCCCCCACATCAACTAGCCCATATACCATTACTTCTAACATATAAAATACTATATAATCCCTCTACCTGCCCTTTTATCTCCTCAGTACTTCATCATTACCTCCCAAATCACCCTCTGCACTCTTAAGACAAAGATTTGCTTCAAATTTATAAGTCAAAAAAAGTAATGAGTTGGAGTCTATACTCATGCCGTGTAGCCAATCTATGGAACTCTATCCCAAATTAAATCAGAACTATGCAAATTTCCACATATTTAAGTCCCCTCTGAAAGAATTTCCTCACTAACACATGGCTATCCCCATGCACATCTCCTGCGTGATCTACATCAAGAAATACTTTACAGTCTTACTAACCTTTCATCATACTATCTATCCATCTATCTATATCCTTTCAACACTTGCCCTCTCACCATTCCCAGGGGTAGCTTGTATCATCTTTTCTTAATTATTTCCTACATAGTAGACTATTCTAAACCTTTTGCATATACTGATTGTCTTATTTAATTGTAATTGTTGTTCTTTTGTTATTACATCAGTGATGTCTCCTTGTGCTTAATTGTATCCTATGATTTTACTGTCAAATGTATGTGTGTGTGTGTGTGTGTATATGCATATATATATATATATATATATATATATATATATATATATAGATATATATATATATATAGAGAGAGAGAGAGAGATGCTTTTTAATACATATCTATTCTACTGTTTTATATGATGCTATCTGACTCTAAAGCTTTTCTCCCTGGGTCTCCACTGAAAATGAGTATTACCCATTTGGACTAACCCAGTAAACAAATGTCAATAAATAAATTACACACACACACACACACACACACACACACACACACACCCGGTCATCTGGCGTCGGTGAGTTTTCCGTCGAGGAATGTCGTTTCGGGCATAGTAGACCCATATATATATATATATATATATATATATATATATATATAGATAGATAGAGAGAGAGAGAGAGAGAGAGATAAAATCATGACTTAACAGTATATGATACCATAAGAAAGGACAAAATATAATTGGAGATAAACAACATGTTATTCATTTTTTTATATAAACCAGGCTGTAGACCTCATCATAAGTTTCATCTGTAAGTTGAAAGAATCTTCACAAAGCTTGGCAAGCAATATATCCCACACCTAGAATAATAGCATTAATAAGTCTGAAGCAAAACTATTATAGTCTTTGGGACGAATAAATTCTACATTGGTGATAATCACACATAAAACAGCCAATCAATTTAAAAGTTAGGTTAAGCAATTCTATAGCAAATGTATTCTAATGAATATTCATGAAAATATCACAGTGATTTACTATTCTCAGACTTGCATTTCCTGTCAACGATGGCAAAAGTATTACTGTCTAATAGCATGTGGGAAGGAGCCAGAAGCTACTCTCTGTCATCATTTATAAGGTGAGCAAAAGACTGAGAAGTCAAGTAATTTTAATGTGGGTCCTGTTAGTCTTTGTAATCATTTGGTTTAAATTATAATGACCATTGCTGATTATGACGTGGTAATTTGTATTGTGTGATACTTTATTATCTCCAAAAGTAAATGCTTCTTCCAGGTATTCTTATTTGCAGGTGACTGCAAGCTGTACACAGAACCAAATGCATACAGATTTTATTTTTCAAAATTCTTATCCATATGTACCAGAATAACTTATCCTTTTTCTAACCTCTTTGTTCAGTTTTTGAAGACACTTGCATTCTAGAAATACATCGATAATTATCCAGAAAAGATTAATTTATAAACACGCAAGCTACACCCTGATACGCCTGCAAGGTTACACTGTATCACACTGACAACCACACTGGAAGGTATTTTTATGTTTTGTTGAAGACTCAAGCAACTTCTATCTTGACATGTAATAATTTCTTAGGCATTACTGCTAAAAAGCATGCCATATATCTTCTGTCTGGCATTTGTGTAAGATATTGACCCCCATAATAAATTGCAAAATTGTCAAAAATGAGTTTCTACATTTGATTTGTAGCACTGCTTCAACTCCCTGGCACAAGAACTTCAGGCTATTTAATGCAAATGCATATTATTCTCAGCCCTTATTTACAGGATAAATGTCTCCAATATATCAGAACACAGGTAGGATACTTATTTGCAAACAATGGGGTCAATGATAAATAAAAAAAATCAGTATATAAGCCTGAAAAATAGGAATTTGTGCCAGCCACCATGTCATTTCAACACAGGTATTTCTAACTTCCTTCTTCAGATGTGCACCTAAGACCTCCAACTTCTCCCAGGAAAATCCAAGCTTGATTGGTTGTGGGAGTAAGGCAGCTATAATATAAAGGCTTTATAAGGTAACCCTGTCAAAAGCAACTGAGAGAAAATGTAAGGGGCATACCCTCTCACCTTCCACTGTCATTCTTTTGTCAAGAGGTAGGCACCTTATTTATGAGCATCAAAAATTATTATAGTAAAGGATCCCATACAGCTATTTTACATATTGAAATAAATGTATTCCTTCCTTTTTATTTGGTTAGTATCATCTCATTAAATTTTATCCCCTTCCATCCTTCTGCAACCATTAACAACTCAGGGAAATCACTTCATAGTGTCTCACGTGTATTTAACTGCTGTTGCATTGTCTTCCTGGTAGTTTATTTTCTTTTTTTATTTTATTTTTTTTGTGCAAGGGCCTGTAAGATAATGAGAATATTAATCTTAGAGCATTTGACAAATTATTTGAGCTAGCGTACCTTTTTTCCTCCCACCTAGCAATGATTTTCAAAGGAGATTATAGGTGGAGCAGCTTCTTGACAATACCAGAATTGTTACTGCCTATTTATAAAAAGCCCCAGAAGATTTAATTTTTAGGACCTGTAGCAAAATTCTTATCATCTGACTCTTCAGAAGCCATTGCATAAAGCCTACTAAAATAATTATGAAAGCATATAAAAGACAGGAGAATTACTACATCTGGAAGCCAAGACATTTTGCAGTAATGAAAGAGTCATCTAGTGAGAATATATGACATTTTACCATCTGGGAAGCTCCTCCACAATTCAGCTTTGTGGTCTGCATTAATGTTAAGGCCAAATGCATTCTGAGCCTTTAAATCATGCACAAATTAAACCATAATATTGAAAATGAGGTGAACAAGCATAGCTCATAGATATGACCACTGTGTAGTCCTTCATACATTCACATTCATACTAGGCTGTTGATTGGACAGTTCATTTGCAGCCTAGTAGTGTTAAGATCCCTTTTTCATCACTATCATGCAATACAAACTACTGTTTAATTTCTACCCCATTGAATGAACATTTGGGGACCAGACTAGGTGTGAATTTACCGTTATCGATCCACTTGTTTACATTGTGTTTGAAAAGGTCAGGAGCTACTATGCTTTAGATTTAAGGGAATTCTATACTGTAGAGGATGGCTTGCTTGTTAGAGATTTCTGTCTCACCATCAAGTCCTGTTTATGCTGCAGTAAAAGTTTAAATCCCTTGAGAATGTTTATAAGGCATTGTTTGTTTTGTGAATGTTTAAGGAGGTTGTGCTTAGCACTGAATTCTTAGAGGCGCAGCACGCACTTTAAAAGTCAACCAGCAGAAATATGGGAAAAACAGGTAGGAGAGAGAGAAAGTGCTTGAAGACAGTATGCATAGCAAATAGAAGCCACACCCTTAATTTTCTTTGCAGGAAGATGCTGCATTCTTTCACGCTGAGTTGTATGTTTAGCCAAGCACATATAGCACATACCAAATGGGGGCATTACATTCTAGTATGGGTCCAATAAGTAAAGAGTAGAGAAGGATAACGAGTTCCCCCTTTACCTAGAAAATATACTCCTTATAACCCGTCAGGCTGGACAGAAGCATTTCCTAACAGTAGATACAGGTCAGTCAAAATATAATTCATTTTCAAGGAAAGAACCCAGGTCCCTAATAACTGTCAGTAAAAAGATATCATCTATGTGGTATGTGCATCAATGGTCATGTTTGCCAAAGGCTACTATACAAAATTTCTTGGCATTTAGGTTATGGCCTTAGGACTGGAACTATTTATTTGTATGAATATATTCTGCCTTCATTGAGACATTGGGAATCTGCTGGACAGTTTATGATAGCTCATAGTAATCTGCAAACTTGGTCAGGCTCAAGCTGTTCATATTAGCCTTAACATCAGAGAAACTTTATACTAAACAGTAGTTGTCCAAGGACTGATCTCTGAGGGACACCATTAGCAATAACCCTTTTCAAAGAGAATGCCCCTCCCCTACACTAACAGATTGAGTTCTGTCAGTAAGCAAATGTAGTGTCCAGCAGGGTGAATAAGGGCTTAATTTTAGTTTGATTAGCTTATCAATAATGACAAAAATATGGGATGGTGTCTAAGGCCATTGGTATGGCGAAGTAAGGAGCATGTACTCAACTGTCTGCATTCAATGCATTCATGACTTGTTCAAAGAAGTCCACCAACTTTACAAGGCAGGAGCTACTTTTAACAAACAAATTGACTTGGGCAAAGTTGGGATTTTGGGCCACTAATGTCCTTGTTAATAAGTTCTATAGTGATATACTCCAGTGTGTTACAGAGAAGGCTGGTTAAGATTATAGGTCTATAGTTAGCAGGGTGAAATAGAAGTGATGGCACCCCCCGCCCCCCAGAGAGTAGATGACCATCTCATTTCTCCAAACCTAAGGTATGAATCCAGTAAAGAAGATGAGATTGAAAAGGTTCCAGTAATAAGTTTGTCAGATTCACTTCTGTTCTCCTTTTATTTGTAATCATTTGGCTTTAGCAAGCACTCAGCAGCGGTGGTCTTTGGCAAGGGCCAGTGTGATGAATACACAGATGCAGTTTTCATTGGTTTGAAGGATGGAAATTTGTTTTTTTCTCAGAGGTTAAAGATGGTTTGAGTGAACATAGAATCTAGTCTTATAGAGTAATAAAACACGAAGTATCTGGGCAACTTCCCCGGGAGAGGATAGTTTTTTTTTTTTGAGGGGGGTGGTCACGTAATCTGTTTAATAATTTATTTTTATTAATAAATTCAATTAAATTTATATGACTAGACTAAGAAAAAAATCTTAATTCAATCTCATGTTAGCTAAATGCCAAACAGCACAGTCATTGGCTCCTAGCACCTCAGTCAAGGACTGTCTGAAGGAAACCACAGAAAAAAAAAGACTAACACTTAAATAAAAGCATTAATTGACAATTAAAACAGAATAAAACACTGAAACAATTAAAGGAGTCACACAAATAAACAAAAGATAACATTAAGTTAGTAGGGCTTTCAAACTCATATCCATGTTAAGACCAAACAGTGCCAATATATAAAATTTAAACATAAAACTAGCTTTATCATCTTGCTGTATTCTTGACTTTCTGCCATCTTTCCAGCTTATATATGTTGTTACAAATCACACACTGAAGTCTTGATCATGTCCGAATCATGGCAGTCATAGTATTGATACATTACTTCTTAATAAGAATGTCTCTAATATGTTCTTTTGCTCTGATTTTAAATTTTCTCTACATTGTACCATTATATGAAAGTTAACAGGCACATCTAGTTAAATATACCACCCATTAAGCCTCATAAAAATATTGTGGAAGTATAAACATTAATTACATTAATTACCTGAAAACACGCAACATACTCACATACCACATTTTACTGTACATATATTATTATTCATCAGTTTATTTAACTATCGGGAGGCCTCCCAAAATAACAAGGTAAACAAAAAAATCTGACTTTTTTTACCATATCTATAGGCAACCTTTGGTTCTTTGGTGAATTATTATTAACCTCCCTATCTTTCAATAAAAAAACTCTAACCTTCTTCAATAGCATGATTTGACTGTAAATGCAATAAATCATATTCCATAACATGAAAAAACAAAGCTACCATTTTTAGGAAAAAGAACAAAAGTTATTATAAACAATTTTTCTAGGCAACACCCTCCCTCCACTTATACAACATCATTTAGAATAGGAAGTTTGGACATTACTGAGGGAATAGTGTCTAAATAAAACAATGGAAAAAATATTCCACTCTGTAAAGGCCTATCCAATAGGAGCAAAATGACCCATACCTAAAGTATTGCTTAGTATGAGAAGGGTGATCACTATTCCAAAGTAAAAAAAAAATCTGTAATAATAGTGGATTTCCTGTGGTGTCTGGAAATTATATCAAGTAGTATAGAACTAGAAGTGCCAAAGAAAAAAATCAGACTCAACTGCATGACATTCATGAAATTCACCCTATCAAAGCAAGCACGAGTCTAATGTATGTAACCTTTACACAAAAAATAAGGATGCCAATGTAACAATAACCAACATTTTCTGAAAATGTAGAGATTAAAAAACCCTGTACTCAAACTATAAACAAATTAGCCTAAAATTGATAACACTTTTCTTCAAAAAGTAATATAGCATATATTATTCAAACAAAACTTAGTAATTTGAAACAAGAAATGAGCAAAGAGAATATAACAAAAGAACAGCAGCAAAGCTCTAATAGCATGATTATCAGCAGTATCGTTCTACATATTGATAATTAGCTAGTAAACAAAGCATTACAGAAGCCCTTATCTCTTCCTTAATTGTCTGCAATATCTTTGAATCAATGATATAGGATACAAGCCATAACATGCATAAGCCTTATTGATGCATTTACTAAGAACCAGTAATGATTACACCCTGAAGCAGAAATTCTCTCTCGAGTATCTTTGCAAATTTTATGTACCTTCAGCAGATAAAAGGGACATAACACAAGTATTGAGAGTCCATAACATGGCCTGTTCTTTATAAGATTGCTTCATAAGTGGTTAGTCCTGTCTTAGTGATCAACTAGGAGAGTCCTAGTGTTTTTGCCTTCCTACCTATTTTATATAGACACACACATACACACAAAGACACACACACGTGTATATATATATATATATATATATATATATATATATATATATATATATATTTATGCCTAAACAGACTTGCTGCAACAACTTGCAGAACTACAAAAACATAATCATGAAGATGAAAAGAAGAAAAAGATACCAGTAGTTGAATAAGTTGAGTGCTTTTGGTCTTCTTTATTATTAAAAGGACTTCATCCGAATAAACTCAGTTAAATACAAGTTAAAGTAACCAATAAAATCCAATGAAATTGAGGAATGACATTTTCCTTATTGATCTCATTTTAACACACATTTAATATTAAGATTTTCATTAAGTATGGGGGGAGGTATCAGCATGTATGTACGGAGGAGGTATCAGAATTTAAATACAACTAACATTTTAATTCTTTTAACTCTAAGCATGCATGCATATACACCTATAAAATTGGAGATCTGCTCCAAAACTAAAAATTTGTAGCTATTAAAGTTCTTTCAATTACTACTATGCTTGGCTAAGGCATTTCTGACGTCTTTGTTCTTAATAACTGCTTTGTGCTCTGTGATACAATCAGCCAGATGCCTACTGGTTTTAACAATATAAAAACTTGAGCAAGACTTACAGATTCCCTAAATAGACAATATCTTGAATTGCACTTGTAAAAACTGACATGTATAATTATATCCTTTTAAAACTACCCGTTTGCCTTCCTGTATATAGTCACAAATAGTGCACTTGCTGCATTTGTATATTTCTGACATGAAAGTGTTACCAATGTGAATGAGTCGATCACCTGTTTCAAATTAATGTTTCAAAGTTTTCATTTTCTTGTAGCAAAATTGAGGGCATTCACCAACAACACTAAATAGTTCCTTATTCCCTTGTAAAATATGTCAATTCTTAATCATAATATGATGAATAGCTGGCAAATCAGGACTAAAAGAAAGAGGGAACCTCACTAGGTCCTGATTAGAATTTTTCCATACATTAGCAATAAACCAATATTTTAATATAGGAACAAACTTTATTTCCCTTAACTGGACAACCTCCTTCATTAAATCAATCAATGAACATTGTGGGGTACTTTCTTTTCAAAAACTGTTTGATAATGTTACATTCCCATTGAATATTGTGGTCTGTCTCTCTCTGTAGTTATTTATTTTTCTATTTAATTGTTTCATAGAATACTGTGGTCTCTCTCTCTCTGCAGTAAGTGGGGGCTGTTATGTTTCGCTTCACTCTTAGCATAGAGGATTTCTCTGTATTTATAAGTGTTAGTCACATATCTTTGAATTTATTACTGCTCAATATCAGAGTTCCTTGGCTTCTGCTACATACCTACAATCAACTGCATTACTAGCTAAGTTAAGTACAAACTTGCAATGCTAAGATTGTACTGCATTTTATTTTTTCTATTTAATTGTTTCATTGAATATTGTGGTCTGTGTTTCTCTGTAGTTATTTATTTTTCTATTTAATTGTTTCATAGAATACTGTGGTCTCTCTCTCTCTCTCTCTCTCTCTCTGCAGTTAGTTTCTCACCCTCATCATTCTTGTTCTAGTATTAATCTTGGTGGCTTTGGAATTGCCCGCCCCTCCTGTACATTTGAGTTTGGACACTCCTCCTGGGTCTATCTCATTTGCTCACTCAACCGAGAACAGTGAGATCCTACCAGTCCCATCTGTTCAGCTCTATCCCATCTCTATTCCAGTCTAGTGTCACTAGCTCATTCCACCTAATACAGAGAGAACATTTGTGAAGGGCAAGCCACTTAGGCCCTTAATTTTGAATTATCTTCTGTTACTCCTTTCTCCTGTTCCACTTTACGAAAAAAAAATTCTAAGCTTGTTTCCTGCCTTTCCTGTAACTAGTCTAGTCCAGATACACATTTGCTATAACCAGGTTTGTAAGCTTCTAAGCCCCCAAAGCCTTTCTGTGTTGGAGAGAAGCCTTCTAATGTATCAGTGGGAGTGGTAAGCTCTAGGTAGCCTATCTACCACAAGAGTAGTTTCTAGCCCAGAAATTGTAGTTTATTGGCCGTTTGGGCAGTTTTGCCATCTCTTTCAACTTTCTGGTTTAAAAGTCTGTGTTTGGACTAAATTAGTCACAGGAAAGGTGGGAAACAAGCACAGATACAGATTTGCTGTATCCAGGACTCTTTGACTGTTTGTAAACTTCTGAGCCCCCCAAGCCTTTCTGTGTTGGAGGGACGCCTTCTAGCTTATCAGTGGGAGTGGTAAGCACTAGGTAGCCTATCTACCACAAGAGTGGTTTCTGGCCCAGAAATTGTAGTTATTGGCCATTTGGCAGTTTTTCCATCTCTTTCAACTTTCTGGTTTAAAAGCCTGCATTTGCACTCGTTTCCCACCTTTCCTATAACTAGTCTAGTCCAGATACAGATTTGCTGTATCCAGGACTGCTTGTAAGCTTCTGAGCCCCCCAAGCCTTTCTGTGTTGGAGGGAAGCCTTCTAGCTTATCAGTGGGAGTGGTAAGCACTAGGTAGCCTATCGACCACAAGATTCAGGTACAGATTCTTAGTTTTAGCACTTGAATATGCTTATTCATGTTCAGCACTTGTTCAGAACTTGTTCTTACTACTAAATAAGTGTAAATTACTACAGCAGTCAACCTTCCTCTTTACCTAGAGGAAAACAGTTTTTGTACTTACTTTCCTCACTTGCTTAGAGAAAAACAGCTCTTATACTCACTTTCCTCACTTGTCTAGAGGAAACTAGTTTTTTATTCAGGCATGTCCAAGGGTCAGTTCCCAGTGTTCTCTCCTGTCTATTTGATGAATCTGGGCATCTTGGGGCAATGTAGCAATTGCCTCATGTACACCGACAACCCTCTCCTCCTACCAACCAACACTACAACCTGTGAGAGATGCCCCTATCTAGCCAAACTGGAGGTAAAGCTCTCTCCAACCAAGACTGAACTTGACAGTCAAGAGGAGAAGGTAAACACCTGCACCACACCACAGTCATCGCATAGTCCCACTAAACCTACACCACCAAAATCCATACATAGAAACACAAAAACATTCGCAGAGGCTCTCAATAAATCTGCTCAAGCAGCAGAGACCTCCAAAGCAGAAACGCAAGCAACCTCCACCTAACACAACCCAAATGACACATAGCCCACAGACTCAGTGTGCCAATAAACCACAGCCCATAAGGCAAAACGACGTACCCAACACACTAGTCATAGGTGACTCTATAGTCAGGCACGCTGATGTCCCACTCACCAGGCTAAACAAGGAGAAGGTTACTGTCAGCTGTCTGTCGGGTGGCAGGATCCACCACATTACCCACGCACTCAGGTCACTCCACAACAAGTACAAATATGACTCTGTCATTGTCCATGATGGTATGAATGACCCGAGATGTACCTTCCTGGACTACATGAAAAGAGACATGGAAGAGCTCCCCGATCTTGTAGCCCAGGCAGGTATGATCCTAGCCCTGAGTAGCATCCTGCCATCACCCAGAATGATACTGCAGTACAAGGACAAAATGAACTTCAACAATTGGCTAAGCTCCTGGTGTCATTATAAGGGGATCCAGTATCTGTCTGCCTGGGATGACATGGTCGATAGACCACGATGCTTTGCCAGAGATGGCCTGCACCTGTCACCCCTGGGATTCTGGATACTGGCCAAGGGTCTTTCTGCCTCTATAGTGCCTTTTTTAGGCAAGGTTCAAAAGTCAAATTCACCGCCATAACAGGAACAGGCAAGCAAAAACTGAGGGTAATGCTACTCAATGCTAGAAGTCTAAATCTCAAAATGCACTCATTCAAGGCACTCCTTAAAATGGAGAACATCGATATCTGTGCAGTGACTGAGACCTGGTTCAAGGCTCTAGAGAGCACCTCTGCACTACCAGGCTATAACGCATACCACACTTTTTGGCCATATAACCTGGACCAGAACACCAAAGGTGGAGGATATCCACACCTCCAGACTAGTTGTGCAGCATAATGCATCCAAGGTTATCCAAGTGCAGCTAACTCTCTACAAAACTGCAGTCCAAATTATAGCTTGCTACAGATCCCCCAGGATTCCCACTCCTCTTTTCTTGATATACTGGAAAATATTAGGGTTCAACCAAACACCCTAATAATGGGCGATTTCAACTACCCCATCATTAACTGGGAAAACTACTCATGTACCAACTCCTTCGCTCAATGCTTTCTAGAATTCATAAATTCCAATTCCCTGGATCAGCTTATCCACACTCCCACCAGGGGCAACAATATCCTAGACCTAGTCATCAGCAACATGAGTGACCGGTGTTACACACCTGAAGTCAACTCCTCGTTGGTCAGATCTAACCATAAGCTAATCACCCTAGATATCTGCATCCTGCCCCCACCCACCATTAAGGAAACCATAGTAAAAAAATTCTCCAAAGCCAACTTCATGCTTCTTAAGACAGAAGTGGCAAACTTCATGACACCCATGCAGATGGACAATACAGTTACCATTGCTGAATCCTACACAAATGCACTCTATAAGCACTTACATGAGTACATGGACCACACTATCCCAAACAGAACCAAGACACTATCCTCCAAAAAAAGTATGCCAATATGGTGGTCCCCTGCCATAAGCAAACTCTACAACAGAAGGAAGAAACTTTTTCAAAAGAGAGTAAAATCCCATGAGTGGAGGAGCTCCTTGGTCAGCCTCAGTAAGAAGCTGAGATCCCTTATAAGATCCTCCAAAGCTAGCTACGAAAACAAAATCACCACTGATTCTAAGGGCAACCACAAAGCATTCTATAGCTAGATCAAGAATCTCAATGGCAGCACTCAAATCTGCTCTGAGTTAGAGCACAACGGCATGAAAATTACAGAACCAACTGATATTGCCAACATCCTGGCAGATAGCTTTACCCCCCTCACCCACCAAAGGGCCCATATCTATACAGGAAGAATGCACAGTTCCTGTAACCACATCTATGGAGGTAAAGGCTGCACTCTCTAAAACCAAAAACACAGCATCCATGGGACTGGAAAACATCCCAGGATGCGTTTTAAACAAACTTCAGAATGAACTGGCTCCCCACCTAAGCACCATGTTTGCTCATAGTCTCAAGTCAGGCTTTGTGCCCACTGAATGGCACAAAGCAACAGTTATCCCACTCCACAAAGGGGGAGTCACCATTGATCCTGAGCAGCCTGCCTGCCCCTGTAGGAGTGGTTACTGACTTGAAACTGTAGTTTTATTGGCCATTTTGGGTCAATTCCAAAACTCCTTCATCTTCCTCTCTTAAAACCTGGTTGCCTCGTGGTTTTGGCATCTTTTCAGGCTTGTTGGCTGTTGGTGAAGCACCCACCAAGAGGAGAAAATGCAGAGAAGAAAGGAGCCACTTTTGAGATTTTACGTATTTTTCCTCTGTTTATTTGCTAAGTTTTTCAGCATAGCCGCCTATTTTGAGAATTTTCTGGCTTGTTAAATTTGATTTCTGCATTAGTAACTGCATTTAGAGTACAACCTAGAGCTGTTTACTGAATGTCCTGTTTGCACTTATTTTTAAAATCTTTTTTTCTGAAAACTTGCATTTTATCTGTCTTTGGCCTAGCACTCTTGTGTGGGATCATTTACTGCACTGTTATAACTTGTTGATACTTGTGAACCTCTGCTATCTCTGTAAAACAAAAAAATCTTGCTTTTTTCCCACTTTTCTGAGATTTAAAAAAGTTCAGTTACAGGCTTGCTGTTCTTGAACTGTTTGTAAGTTTCTGTGAGGCCATTTTTTGCTTGGGCTAAAGGGAAGTCTCTCTGTTGATCAGTGGCAGTGAAAAACATTGAGCAGCCTGTCTGCCCCTGTGGGAGTGGTTACTGACTTGAAACTGTAGTTTTATTGGCCATTTTGGGTCAATTCCAAAACTCCATCTTCCTCTCTTAAAACCTGGTTGCCTCATGGTTTTGGCATCTTTTCAGGCGTATTGGCTGTTGGTGAAGCACCCACCAAGAGGAGAAAACGCTGAGAGAAGAAAGGAGCCACTTTTGAGATTTTAAGCATTTTTCCTCTGTTTATTTGCTAAGTTTTTCAGCATAGCCGCCTATTTTGAGCATTTTCTGGCTTGTTAAATTTGATTTCTGCACTAGTAACTGTATTTAGAGCACAACCTAGAGCTGTTCACTGAATTTCCTGTTAGCACTTATTTTTAAAATCGTTTTTTTCTCAAAACTTGCATTTTATCTGTCTTTGGCCTAGCACTCTTGTGTGGGGTCATTTACTGCACTGTTTTAACTTGTTGATACTTGTGAACCTCTGCTATCTCTGAAAAAACAAAAAAACAAAAAAAATCTTGCTTTTTTCCCCACTTTTCTAAGATTTAAAAAAGTTCAGTTACAGGCTTGCTGTTCTTGAACTGTTTGTAAGTTTCTGTGAGGCCATTTTTTGCTTGGGCTAAAGGGAAGTCTCTCTGTTGATCAGTGGCAGTGAAAAACATTGAGCAGCCTGCCTGCCCCTGTGGGAGTGGTTACTGACTTGAAACTGTAGTTTTATTGGCCATTTTGGGTCTATTCCAAAACTCCTTCATCTTCCTCTCTTAAAACCCTCTTTTGCGTGGTTTTGCGCATTTTTGTGCATAGCGCAACAGCGGGCAGCGCCGCCTAATTGGGTTTAAACTATTCCTGGCTCCACAAAGTCTGCTCTTCACTTTTTCCCTTAGAACTGCTCTATCTCTCAATTTAAACACCATATTCTCATTCTAAGGCCCTTCACTGGTCCAATTAAGTAATCCTACAAGTTAGCACTATTAAACCAGAAGCACTACTTACTCTTATACTCTCTACGATTACCCTGTCCTCTATTGATCCATCTTAAATTCAGTTTCCCTATTACTCTAGCATGTCCAAAGGTCAGTCAATGGTTTCCTCTCCAGTCCAGCTGGTGAATCTGGGAATTTTGAGGCAATGTTACAACTGTCTCATGTACACGGACAACCCTCTCCTCCTCCAAACAGGTTCAAATATATGTGAGAGAGGCAACTATTTAGCCAAACTGGAGGCTGAGCTCTCTCATCTCAAAACTGGTGTAACCAGTCAGGAGGAGAAGGTAACCTCACACAACACAATTCCAGTATCACATAGTCCCACCACATCAGCGAACCAAACACATAAATACACAAAAACATACTTGGAGGCTCTAAATAAAAATCTACCTAAGCAACAGAGACCTCCAAAGCAGACATCCAAGCAAACACTACCTCAAAACAAAACACACACAACACATAACCCACAAAGTCAGTGTGCCAAGCAGCCACAGCCCTTAAGGCTGAATAACACACCTGATACTCTTGTTATAGGTGACTCTATTGTCAGACACACTGAAGTCCCGCTCACCAAGCTGAATAAAGAGAAGGTCACGGTGAGCTGCCTGTCGGGTGCTAGGATCCGACACATAACACAAGCACTCAGGTCACTCTGAAGCAAATACAAATATGACTCAGTCATTGTACATGCTGGTGTGAATGACCTGAGATGTACCTCCCTGGACTATATGAAAAGAGATATAGAGGAGCTCTCTGATCATGTAGCCCAGGCTGTTATGACCCTGACCTTGAGCAGCATCTTACCCTCACCTAGAATGATGCCACAGTACAAAGACAAAATTATCGATTTTAACAATTGGCTAAAATTTTGGTGTCATTCAAAGGGGATCCAGTGTCTGTCAGCCTGGGATGACATGCTCGACAAGCCACGTTGCTTCACTAGGGACGGCTTGCACCTGTCACCACTGGGCTTTTGGATATTGGCAAAGGCTCTTGCCACCCCCATAGTGCCTTTTTTAGGCAAGGCTCAAAAGTCAAACCCACCCCCATAGACAGCACAAAGAACAAGAAACTAAGGGTAATGCTGCTAAATGCCAGAAGTCTTAACCTCAAGATGCATGCACTCGAAGCTCTCCTCAGTATGGAGAACATCGATATCTGTGCAGTGACAGAAACCTGGTTCAAGGCTCCAGAGAGCACCCCAGCACTACCAGGCTATACCTCATATCATGCTTTTCGGCCCCAAAACCCGGACCAAACCACAAAAGGAGGGGAAGTTTCCATATTTATCAAGGATATCCACACCTCTAGGTTAGTGGCATTGCACAAAGTATCGGAGACCATCCATGTGCAACTAACAGTGGGCAAGACTGCTTTTCAGTTTATAGCATCCTACAGACCACCGTCTCAAAGTCAGGAATCCCACTCAGCTTTCCTGAAAACATCCGAGAACATGAAGATCTCTCCGAACACCATTATATTGGGCGACTTCAACTACCCAAACATTGACTGGGAGCACTACTCAAGCCCCAGCACCTTAGCCCAAAGATTCCTGGAAATTATAAACTCAAATGCTATGGAACAACTAGTCACCACTCCCACAAGAGGGGACAACATACTAGACCTGATCATTACCAACATGGGGACTCTATGCTCCACACCAGAAGTATATCCCTCATTGGTAAGATCAGACCATAAATTAATTTCACTGGATGTCCACATCCCGACCCCACGCCCAGCCCAGAAAACCACAGTGAAAAACTTCTCAAAAGCGAACTTCTCACTTCTCAAAACTGAAGTGGAATCCTTCAAGGCCCCAGGGCCAGTGGAAACTACGGCCCAAACTGCAGAATCCTATATAAATGCATTCTACGGACATCTCCAGGAATGCATGGATCATGCTATCCCAAACAAAACCAAGACCCAATCATCCAAAGGCAGGCGTCTGGTCTGGTGGACCCCTGCCATAAATAAACTGTACAACAGAAGGAGGAAGCTACTACATGATAGAGCAAAATCCCTAATAGGGAAGGCATCTCTGATCAGTACTAGCACAAAATTACGATCCCTCATAAAATCCTCCAAGGCCAGCTTCGAGAGAAAAATTGCACAGGACACCAAAGACAATCATAAGGCTTTTTTCAGTTATGTTAGAAACCTGGGATGCAACTCCCAGACTTGTTCTGAGTTAATTCTAAATGACAATAAATACACTGAACCCACAGACATTGCCAATATCCTGGCAGACAGGTTCAGTACAAACTTCTCCACCCCCCCCCCAAAAGAGCAAGTATCTATCCCTGCAGAAGGCTGCCTCCCAAACATCTCAGATGCTCAGGTGAAGGCTGCCCTCTCCAAAGCAAAAAACACTGCTTCCATGGGACCAGATGGCGTCCCAGGTTGTGTCCTACATGAACTCCAAGAGGAACTAATCCCTCAAATAAAACAGCTATACAATCTCAGCCTCACTACAGGATATGTGCCCACAGAATGGCGTACAGCAACAGTGGTCCCACTCCACAAAGGTGGAGCCTCTACGGACCCTGGAAACTATCGCCCCATAAGCCTGACTAGCTTAGTCTGCAAGGCTATGGAGAGGATCATCATGGAGCTCATAAACAAAGACATTGGGGACCTACAGACACTAGGTCCTACCCAGTTCGGCTTTGTCAAGAACAGATCCTGCCTTTTGAACCTGGTTGACTTCTTTGAAACAGTCACCAAAGCCATAGATGAAGGGAAGGTAGTCCACACAGCCTATCTGGACCTTGCAAAGGTATTTGACACAATGCCCCACTCGGGCATCATAGATAAGCTATCCAGCTTAAATATAAACCCCTATGTCGCAAGATGGGTCGCAAACTGGCTCAAAGACAGAACCCACAGAGTGAGAGTTGCTGGAGCCATGTCAGACTCAAAACCGGTCACAAGTGGCATCCCACAGGGTTCTGTCCTGGGACCACTCTTGTTCGCTATATACTTTTCTGATGTACAGGCAAACGTGGGAGGACTATGGCTCACCAAGTTCGCAGATGACTGCAAACTGGGTACCATAATCAACTCTCCAGCTGACACAAACATCCTTCAAAAAGGTCTCACAGACACAGATAACTGGTGCCAGCACCATGGTTTAAAGCTAAATGCCAAAAAATGTATAGTCATACCCTTTGGCAAAAACAATGTGCCCACAAATTACCACATAGGTGGAAACCCATTAAGTACAGAGAAAGTTATTAGGGACCTGGGGACCCAAGTTGATAACAATCTCTCCTTTGAAAACCACATTGCCAAAGTGGTTAGAAAGACCTTCTACATAGCCCACCTCATCATGAAGGGTTTCATATCTAGATCAAGAGAGGTGACCGTGCCCCTTTATTCATCCCTCATCAGCCCCATCATAGAATACAATGCGCCTTTTGGGATGTACCTTACCTGGCACCTGCAGCAATTAGAAAGACCCCAAAAGTATCTCACCAAGAGGATCAAGGGTCTCAAACAGATGCCATATGCTGCTCAGTTAAAAAAACTCCAGCTCTACTCAGTTGCATACCGCCTACTTCGAGGCGATCTATGCCTGACATACAAAGCAATGTCAAATCCAGAATTAATGGACATGCTCCACCTCAGTAAATCTAAATCCCTTAGAGCCACATGCTCGAGGGACTTGAACCTCAGCACAGAAATAAATAGAACTTGCTGGAGGGACAGGTTCATAACCCAGAGGCTCCCTTCGCTCTGGAATAGAATTCCAGTTCATGTGAGGCAGAGCACCTCACTGAATCTCTTCAAGAGAAATCTCGATAAGTGGATGGGGATCATAGGTTTGTCCCAGGGATTACTCCCATGTCACTATTAGACAGAGGCACAGTAAACTAAACCTTAAAAAGGGCACAGTATACTCAAATCAAGGGGTGGCGTAAGCCATACAGAATCGGGCTAGGCTTATAATTGCCCCAGGGCAGATAGCCTAGTATGAACCTATGAACCTATGAACTATCACCCTATTAGCCTGACGAGCCTGCTCTGCAAGGCCATGGAATGTATTATCATGGAAGCTATAAACAAAGACACTGGTAATCTCCAAACTCTGGATCCCACCCAGTTCAGGTTTGTGAAGGGCAGATCATTCCTTCTGAACCTGATTGACTTCTTTGAGGCAGTCATCAAAGCCATAGACAAGGGTAAGGTGGTTCACACAGCCTATCTTGACCTCACCAAGGCTTTTGACACCATGCCCCATTCTGGAATTATAGATAAACTCACTAAACTAGGTATAAATCCCTATGTCACAAGATGGGTTGCCAACTGGCTCACTGACAGAACCCACACTGTAAAAGTTGCAGACTCCAAATCCGACTTCAAACCAGTGACAAGTGGAGTACCACAGGGTTCAGTCCTGGGACATCTCCTGTTTGGTATCTACTTCTCTGAAGTACAGGCTAACACAGAAGTCCTCTGGCTAGTGAAGTTTGCAGATGACTGCAAACTAAAAGCCATAGTCGAGTCCCAAAATGATGTGTACATCCCACAGAAGGGCCTCACCGAGTCCAATGCCTGGTGTCAGAGGCATGGCCTCAAGCTCAATGCCAAAAAGTGCATTGTCATCCCCTTTGGTAAAAACTCTGTACCCATGAACTACCACATAAACTGCAGTCTACTTAACACTGAATGTGTGATGAGACCTTGGGACCCAGGTGGGCAGTAGTCTCTCCTTTGATAGTCACATTGCCACAGTAGTTAGGAAATCCTTCTATGTGGCACACCTCATCACAAAAGGGTTCTCATTCAGGAAAAAAGAAGTCATTGTTCCCCTCTACTCTGCACTCATTAGACCCATTATAGAGTACAACACCCCTTTTGGAATGTACCTCACAAGACACCTGCAGCAGCTGGAAAGGCCACAGAATTACCTCATAAAGAGGATTACTGGCCCCAAACAGATGCCCTACACTGACCGTCTCCAAAAACTTTAGCTTTACTCTGCAGCATATTGCCTACTCTGAGGAGATTCCTGCCTAACATATAAAGCTATGTTAAACCCAGAGCTGTTGGACATGCTACACCTAAAGAAATGCCAATCCCTCCGAGCTACATGCTCAAGGGACCTAAACCTTGTCACCACAATAAACAGGACATGCTGGAAGGATAGATTCCTGTCCCAGAGTCTTCTTATACTATAGAACAGGCTACCCATCTATGTCAAGCAAAGTTCCTCATTAGCACTCTTCAAGAAAAACCTTGATGACTGGATGGGAAATAGGAAATACACCCCGGGGATCACTTCTGCGACTCTGCTTGACAGAGGTACAGGAAATTAACTTTCTTGTGTGGCGTAAGCCAGGAAACCTTGTGGGCTAGGCTTACTTAGGCCCTTGGGCCAATAGCCTAGTACCTACCTATGAACCTATAAAAGATGGTCTTCACTAATAATCTGAGAAATGATAGAATACAAAAAAACAATTTAAACTATGCTTAGCCAAAGCATTTACCAAATCCTTAAATTTTATAGCTTTTACATGTTCTCTTATCCTTATACATAATTCCCTGGTACTTTTTCCAATATAATAGTGAGAACAAGTACAAGAACTGGCAAGGTTGACTATGTTAGAAATTCAACAGTTGTAACAATCTTTGGCTCTATCTGTAATATCAAGGTGTTCAAAATAAATTGTACTTGTATTACTTCTAAACTGCCTTTGTTTGCAGTTGACACAGCTAAGGGTACCTAATGAATGCCTAAACATTTTACTGTCCCTCCCGATGCCATTTTCTAAGTTTCTTGATATGAGAAGATTTTTTAAACAAAAATAGAATGTTCACCAATAATTGTTAACTCTTGATTTCCCAAGATAATTTTCCAGTTGGTGTTTATAATATTTTTAACTGCCTGACAATCAACAGTCACAGAAAGTGGAAACACTTAAGTTTTTGTCACTCCCTTCAACTACCATGTTCTTATTTCTAACCTCAATTCCTTTCGCCAAGATAGGGTAAAATTTTTCTGTTCGATGTTCAATTTCACTATCTTCTGCAATTCAGTAGGTGGATATTCCCTGTAAAGGAATAACTGCTTGATGAATGTAACTTCTAAAAACACTTTGTCTGCACTTACTAAGCGACTTGCCCTAATGAGATGACCTCTATAAATATTCAATTTTATATATCTTGGACAGTGGCTATGGAAGAGCAAGTAGTTATTCCTAAAAGTATATTCCCTGTAAATGGAACTGTTAAACTTCTAATTTAAAATGTCCATTTCTATTTTAACATCCAAAAGTTTAGGCTAGTACCTGTCCCACTTACATTAAATGTTAACCAAGTAATACTTTCATTCACTTGACTGAAAAACTGTTGAAACAGTTCTTAGCTGCCCTTCCAAATAAAAAATAAAATGTCTGTGTTACATTTGTATACAATGACATACTGCATAAGTTCTAACTTGGTCAGCATATTAGTCTCCCACCAGCAAATGTCCAAGGTTGTTAAAGGCTGGTGTAATTTTAGCATCCATAGCCACACCGGACTTTGGCTGGTAGATAATGGGATTAAACTCGAAGTTATTCTTTAACACTTTGTCTAAAAGTGTGCCGATAACATTAATAACAATGTTAGAACCAAACAGCAAAATGTAACTAATAACAGAAAATAGACACTACAGCTTCCAAAGCAGCAATTTATAACCTGTGCAGTCCGTTTGACTCTAATTTGCAGATTTTTTAATTTGCAGACTTTTTCTAAGTCAAGTCTCACAAAATGAACTCCCTGATCTTGATATATACTAGTATACAAAGCGACAACATCAATAGTTGCCATCATAGCTTCAAGTCCATCGAAAACATACCACCTTAAACAATCTAAAAAGTCCCATGAATCTTTTAGAGAAAACTGACTTTGTTGTACCAAAGGGTTTAAAAGCCCATCTAGGTAACTGGAAATGTAACGGTTTTGTCCATGGGGCAAGAGACACTAGGCATAAACGGAGGAACTTTCTCATCCTTATTGACCTTGGAGATCTCAAAGATTCTCCCAAGTTCCAGTTGCTCGACGATTAAAAAATTAAAAATGTTTTGATCTCCAAGTAACCTCTGTTGACTAGGTCAAAAGAAAGTGTGGTTGACATCCTTATACTTGCGCATCACAAAGTCTATGTTGACTCTACAATAACTGCATTCATTTAACATACTGGTCATTTCTCTTT
>NC_056751.1:276429531-276519531 GCF_019279795.1 Protopterus annectens
TTTTTTTCCCTTAAGATTAGATGGCTCATTGTAAGGAGCTACTTTTGGCACAACTGTAATATGGATTCCCCCTGCTTCAGCCTCCAACTTCTCTGCACTCAAAACTTCTGACACCAACATCTGGCAATTCATCACTCTGTCAACCAAAGCAAACCACCACTGCCAAGTGCTTGCCGAAGTCCACTCCAGCATATCACACATAGACTGTGGTACTAATGGAATACTGTTTTTCAGACTAAACCTTGAATCCTTCCCATTTCTTCACCAACTTTTTATGTCCTTGCAAGTCATGTTACAACCCACTTTCTGTACCTCCAAACATCATATCCTTTCAGATATCAACACAGTTGTACTGCACCAACCAAAATTTTTCATCCCTGGACTAGAGGCCTGGGAATCTTTGTCAACTTTTCTGAAAGAAAACATACAAGACATTTATGTATGATCTGAAGACAACAAAACAGGTGCTATACCGAGAAACTCCATAAAAATCCAACAGCAGCTCCTCCTTTTATTCCAGATTATTCTTACTGCATAATCATTGCCAAATGCCCTGGAAGTTGAACCATGGACTCTGTACCCTCAATGAAACCATGGTTTCTGTAGATTCTATGTATGACACTACCTTTGGCTTCAAATACTGACACTTTTTCTAAAGAAGAAAGTAATTATTTTCTCTATTAGAGTCTCTATACTTCTTGACCTTGCTTCTCCTTAATTGTCTATATTGTGTTCACTTCTTTGTATTTAATTAAATTATTCCAGTTCTTTTGCATTGTAATGTGATGTATATTTGCCATTTCCTGCATAGTTATGCTGCCATTTTAATTTTTTCTGTGCACCCAAGTTGAACTTGTAAACTATCCACTGTAATAAGCGTTCTACCTCAAGCAACAAATTCAACATAAAAAAAGTCTCTACCAATGTCTCTTTTTCCTACTTCTTAATCAAGTAAGGCCCCCAACACAAAGTATTGCTTTTGAAGGGCAACATGGGAGAACTGTCTGGTTATGTGAAATGTTCAGTCACAAAACAGGCAAATGGAGGCAGAAGGAATCAAACCTTTTAACTCTGACTACATGAAGCAGCTCATTAACAGCTCCAAGTCTTAGTATTCTGTGCTAACTGCCAGAATTTTCTTTTCCTAAGTAGATGATTAGAATCTTTTTTCATACTGCAAGTCAAAATAATATGTTTTTCCATTTTTATTATTTACAAAACGCAGAGGGTTTTAGCAGACTTCTTCTCTTTAAGACCATGTGGTATCGACCATTTCTGAGTTTCCTAATATAATGAACATAAAGATTCTAAAAGCTATTAAAGACACTATAATTTCATGTGAAAACAACTACACACCACAAGTAAGCATAGCAGACTGTTGTATAAGCTCAACACAAAAAATTAATTTAGTGATGGCCCGTCTAAATTGCACTCACTTATTTACACATGCTGCAGTGCAGTATATACAAAAATGTGCTTATCATTTTCTTAATTAAATGTAACCTAATCAGCAATGCATATAGACAAATGATGAAATGAACTGTTGACCAGCTTGTATCCTCTCATCATCATAAATTATACATCTTATAGAACTGTGAAAAAGGGGCATTTACTTTCTTTATCTGAGAGAATATTCCAAAAGGAAAAGAAAAGTTAGGGAAATATGTAATACTTCTTACCTGAATTTCATCCTAGAACTGTCGTGGCCATTTTCCCATAGGTGTGTTTGATTTGTATAACACTGCAGGCCACTTTTCTTCTTAATGCATCACAAATACTTCTCCGTTTCCCTTCTTATTGATCACTGAATTCAACTGCAGAATGCATTGCTTTGGCCGGAGCAGGCCATGTATGTAAAGAAAAAAAATTATGAGCCAGTCCATTATTGTAAGTTTAGCCTAAATTATGCTTTTTTGTGTGTTGATGTAGGTACAGACACACTCACACACACACACACACACACACACACATATATGGTGCATGTGCCATGTGTGTTTGAAGAGGTAAGCTGGCAGCAGGATTAGCCAACACATAAAACTATATATATTAGTCCAAGACTGTATGCTGCCCATTCGAAATACTTAAGTGTGTATACCCATAAAAAATATGAATGATCCGAAAGATATTTGTCTGCAGTACAGAACAAAAATAGGAATCTGTTTAAAAAAATATCAATGACAGCATCATGCTATAGGTTCAAACAATAGAGTTTATTATTTTTGAAATATCATAAAATAATTTGATTGCATAAGATGAGACCAGTGTAAACAGATACTGTAATATCAGACATTCTGTTAAACCCATATGCCGTATTTCTGTCTAGCCATAAAAATATTGTACAGACAATTATCTGGTATATACAGAAAGTAGAGCAACTGACAGTCACGTTATTTATTAACTGAGTGTATATCTGACTGTAACTCTTTTGTTTCATTGTACTGCTGCTAAATACATACAAAACTAACTAATACACCGCTTCTGGGATATGTTTGTCAGCCTTGAACTTAAATTAACTGAGCCTTCAAATTAAAAAAAAAAACTTCACCTCAGGGGATAGAAACAGTTATTACTTTGTCACTACAAGACAGCGGAGTGAAAAACAGTGAGAAATCAAATATTCACTGACGTCAGTAATTCCTTATTTGGTAAGTTGCAAGCTGTCTTGTCTGCCATTCAAATTCTCATCCTTTATTAAATTGCAGAGTTATTTGTAAAACTAAAGCTTGTGGTTTACTTATTATTTCCTGGTTTATGAACATCTGTAAAAAGAAAAATTAATCTGCAATGACACATGGTGCACTCTTATACAAATGTCAACTTCTCTGTGTGTTTCATGCTTCAGCATGTAACTAAACTAGACTGTTAGCCTGTTTATTTTTGTTATTTTCAGTACAGTTGTTTGAAAGACGCTACTGTGCTCATGTTTTTATGAAAAGTGAAAACTTACCATTAGTAAAGAAAAATACATATCTGAATCTAAAGATTCGGCCAACATTATTTCTTATCTAAATGAAGTTGGGATACCCATGATTAATCGATGGGAAAACGGAATTATGAGGAAAGACACAGCCATTTTAATTCAGCATGCAAGAAAATATTTTTTAATTGATATACAACAACCTACAAAAATGCCAAAATAATGATATTAGCTGTATTTTGTTTGGAAGTAATTAAAGCATTTAAGTCATGAGTAAATTTGTGACAGGTTATAAAATAATTACTAGATTATGATCTATTTTTATGAATCGCAAGAAATGCTTCTCTGCAGCAGTATTCTAATTTCTGTGGCAATGAAATTTCAGGTCTTTATATACTCTTAAAGCTGATGGAAAAGAGTTACAGATGTTCTGCTGAGAGGAATCAGCCAGAGGCAAAAATATCAAATATACATAGCTGGCAGCTGATTTCCATGGATTACCTTCGGTAATTTAACTGGCATGTCTAAGCAGCAAAATATTGCTCTTAAAGATTACCTGTCTACCATTATGTAGGTATAAAACCTTGCTTCATGTAAACTAGTAATCCCAGCTCGATACAAAGCAGAAAAACAATCTTATGGATTTGGAGAGGTCAGAAACTTAAATGCCCTGAAGCAGTGATTGTATGTTTAAACAGATTGTTTATGTATAATGTACATGAGCTAATATGATGGATAACTTTTCTTGCTTACACAAATAGCAGCATTATGAGCAACAAGCTTCTATATTCTCCTCTTTCAAAAACTGATTACTTATTAGCTGTAGAACTATAGCATTACTAACACAGATCATCCAAAGATTATTAGAAAACCCCTTTCAGAATGATTTCTCCTACTGACATGTACAGCATAAACTAAATGTCTGCTACGAAATGCTCTCCTGGCTGGAAAAAGAAAGGCAGAGGAAAGGTAACGTATGCTAGTAAAAGAGCAGGTACATATGTGTACACATGTCCCTGTGAGCAAAAATCAATTGCACTGTTTGCTCAGCAGCATTTCTGAAGCTTGTGAATGAACAGAAGCACAATATATTAGTTTTTTGCTCAATTTGTTTGAAGACAGAACACATTTAAAAAACTTGTTTGTGACTGCCTGTTCTCAATATATGGAACTAAGTTTTCAATTATACAGCACAGAAAAATCAACATTATTTTCTATGGCAGCTAGTGGACTTATTGGCACACTTTTTGCAGATTTATACATAACCTATTTTATACAACAACAAGTTAGTGGAACTTGTTTTTACTACTTCAGACTACTCCAGATTTAAATCAGTACTTCTGAACTTGAAGTTTGTTTTTACTTTTCAAATGTATTAAGAGCTCAGCATTATTATTAAAGTTTATTTTTCCGGTAGTGCACTGGGGTTATTAGTCATTAGTTTTCATGATTACTACTTATGTGCTTGGAAAATGAGATACATTTCATGAGTTTGATTTCTTCACTGTAATGTAAGATGCAGGGAGACACCACTTTCCCAACCCATTTTATTTCCGTTGAATTTAAGCTATTGCTGTGCAAACAGCTTATTCATACAGCCTGTGCACCCTTGGTATGGCTTAGAATATGGCTCAGCGTTTCTGTGTAGCATGGCTCAGTGTTTTTGGTTTAAGGGTCTAGCATGATATGAGGAAATAGATGCAGATATATTGCATGTATGTGTGGGCTGATCTCCAGAAATTCAAGATAGAGATGAATGTAGTTCAAGATGGCCGCTGTTCTGTAAGCACTGCTAGTCCCTAGCTCTCTGAAATACCCGGGATTTAAACAAACCCAGAAGATAAATCTAAGTCAAAAATGCAAAAATATCACTAAAAATATATTTCAAATAGCAGTCAGCACCTAACAGAGGAAGAAAAAGTGACAGGTTTCTTTCTGAAACAACAGGATTAACTATGATTTCTGGAAAACAACTTAAGCCATGTGATGCTAAGGCCCAGCATCAGAACACAAAAACTGGAAATAACGTCAAACAGCAAAGATGTCAAAAGAGGAAAATATTATGGAAACCAGCACAGCTAAGACTAAATTCTCAGTTCTAGCTTCACCTGAAAAGGATACAACTACCAAAAGTCAGAAGACAACTAAACAATCAGACAGCTCTAAAACTGCAAATAAAAGCAAGTCTGATCAGCCAGCAAATTTGGAAGGCATAAAAACTGTATTGCTACCTATCCATCAAGCAATAAAGGAATTATCTTTACAATTTCAAACCTTTGGAGACTCATTTAACCAAATAACCAAGATGGAAAAATCAGAATCCAAAATAACTGAAAATGAGATAAAAATAGAGTCTTTAACTCAAATAACTGATTCCCAGGACAAAGAAATACAAAAAGTCTACAAGAAAAATTAACAGACCTTGAAGCAAGATCTCGAAGGAATATTATCATCATCAGAGGAATACCTGAATCTGTGACTCCCAATAATCCAATACCTACAATCAGACAAATAATAAATTCCTTGCTGGTTCAGTCTGAAGAAACACAGCAAATGACAATAGAAAGAGCCCACAGAGCTCTAAGGGTAATGCAATCAGCACTGAATCCAAGACCTGTGTACATTAAAATACTAAAATATCAAAATGTAAACAAAATCATCCTGGCAGCTAAGAAAAAAGGCACATTTACCTGGAATAATAACAAAATCTCCTTTGCCCAGGATATTACCATACAGATAAGACAAGCAAGGCAACTCCTTTCACCATACTACAGATTTCTAATAGAGAAAAAAAAATCAAATTCCCAAATCTATTACTTTTCTATGTTAAAGAAGTCAAATACATGGTAGCTAACCCCAAAGAGGCAAAAGAAACATTTCTGGCCATTTTCAAATAGATTCCACCTTCAGAAAAGAAATAAAAGTTCAAAATATGATAAACAACCCTCGAGTGAAGAAACAAGCTGATTTGTGAGCATTGTAGATCGGAATCCATTCCAGAGAACTTTCCCTGGCTGCCTAGGCCCTTAACTTCACAAGTAAGCCACGAGAAGCACAGGAAAAGTAAGTATAGTCTGTGTAGGAACTAAAAATTAACTGCCGTTTCCGATGCGCACATTTCAGGAAGGAACCACCTTCAGGGACTTTGGCTTGTTAAATCGTTCCCCCTATGAACTTGAGGGCTCCATTGTGAAGACCAACCATACTAAAGGGACTGTTAAAAGCTTCTGAAGAGTCTTCAGTGTCAAAAACAGAAACTGACCTGCTCCTTTTTAAAGAAGTAAACAAGCACCAAATATGCACAGCATTCTACAAGCAAGACCTTGAAGAATTAAGGTACTGTTACACTGAAACACTCACCAAGACTGGTACACCCATCACTTTATGACTGTTTGAAGAACTCAGCCTTAAATAATAAATAAGTAATAATCTACTAGAAACCAGTCTAACTTGCAGACATATTTTAGGAAAAGGACTAATGACTTGCATAAATGCTGCAAAATGTTAAAATCAGAAACTTGCAAAGGTAACCTAATAATACTTAAAAACTGAAATGTAACCTGCTAAGAAAACTGTAGATAAGGATCTGCCTGATCTAACTGAGAAATTTGTGTGCATGGATTTTTTTTTTTTTTAAATCTCTCCCGTACCCAGGAATAAAGGTGCCAACAACACATTATATAACCTACATAATATATGTGGAAGGCTATATAGGCACCAATGTTGATTAAATACTAAGTTTATAAAGGGGAGGAAAAGTAGCAGAACAAATGGAAAATGTAAATATGACAAGCTGGACATCTGATTAATAATACTGTGTTACACTACCTGACATAAGCTACTGAGAAATTTATTAACATGCTGTTTTAAAAATACATCATTAGAAAGATAAGTGCCAAGTACATATATTATAATCCTTACAGATAGATGCGAAAGACTAAATAGGCACCATAGATATTTAAAACTCTGAATAAATAAAGGGAAGGTTAAGTAATAAGTGGAAGGAAAAGGCAAATATGTCAAGGTTGACAACTAAACACTAATACTATGCTATGTAACTGGATATAAACTACTGAGGAAATGTTTATGAATATGATGTCTAAAGTTACATTATTAGACAGGTTATAGGTGCCAAGATTTTATTTCACAACCCACATAGATTTATGTGAAAGACCATACAGATACCAAAGGAATTTGACAACCTGACATCAATACAACACTACGAGGTTACACAACCTGATATACACTATTGAGAAAATATTTTCAATAGACTGCTTTAAAATTACTATTAGGAAGAACAAATCACAAGATAAAATCAATACATGCTGCACTCTAACTGCAACCCTACAAATGTATAATAGTTTTGTTGAAAGGAACTAGGGACTTTATTAGCAGTGTTTTCTGGGGAACTAGTTTGTTCAGCTTAGTTCGTATTGTATATAATCACACAGGGGGGTTAATATGTGACAAATCCACATGTAAAAAGAAAACACAACCAAAGATTAGATGGCAAAGTAATCCACATATTGAACCTTCACCTTCCCCCCTTGATTATTCCTGGTCCAGAGGTATAGTGGTTAGGCACAGAGAAGGGACGGGGATAGATAGATGCTTTACACAAGAATCCAAACTAACACACAAATCATATCTAATGAATATATTTAATAAATAAATATGGGAACTAGAGTTGTGGAATATTAAAGGACTCCAAAATGTGAAAAAAAGAAAATTATTCCTACACCTTGCATTGAAAACCAAAGCTAATCTCATACTAATACAAGAAACACATTTGACCAGAGAGCAATGGACAGAAATTAGCAGGAAGAAATGGATAATGCAAATCATAGCCTCAGAGGGAAAAACAAACAGCGCTGGGGTGGCCATAGTAATCAAAAACCAATTTCAGGAAAAAATCCTTAAAATCAAAGCCGACAAGGAGGGAAGATGGTGTTACGTAACATTTACTAACCCTATACTACCAAAACCTATAATGGTGCTTAATATATATGCACTCTGTAGTAACCAACAACACTTCTTTATGTCACTATATCCAACCTTAAACCAATTTAAAGACCACTATTTAGTTAATGGAGGTGACTGGAACACATACCAAAACCCAGAGAAGGACAAATCTAACTTGACTAAATCACATAATAAACAAGCCTCTTTAGCTTTAAATGAAGAATTCAAACAAGACTTCAAACTATATGACCCATTTAAATATGGAGATAATGATGATAAAACCCAGAAATTCACATTTTATTCGCAATGCCATAAAATGTGGTCAAGAATAGACTTCTTTTTAATTTCAGATATATTCATTAACATGGACCCAACAACAATTATCCACACCAAGTTTTTTTCGGACCATTCTAAAATCACACTGAACATCTCTGGGACAAAACAATATATAGAGAGAATAGAGGGCATAACTGGTCATTAAACCCCAATTTGCTCACCAAAATAGAAGTGATAAAAGAAGTAGAAGAAATACCTCTCTGATTATGTAGCCCAGGCGGGTATGACCCTGACCTTGAGCAGTATCCTACCTTCACCAAGAATGATGCCACAATACAGAGATAAGATGATCAGCTTTAACAATTGGCTTAAACACTGGTGTCATTCAAAGGGGATCCAGTGTCTGTCTGCCTGGGATGACATGCTGGACAAGCCACGCTGCTTCGCATGGGACGGCTTGCACCTGTCACCCCTGGGATTCCGGATATTGGCAAAGGCTCTTGCCACCCCATAGTGCCTTTTAGGCAAGGCTCAAATTCTAAACCTACCACCCTAGAACACAAACAAGGAAAAACTAAGGGTAATGCTGCTCAATGCCAGAAGTCTAAATCTCAAAATGCAGGCCCTTCTCAGTATGGAGAACATCGATGTCTGTGCTGTGACAGAAACCTGGTTCAAGGCTCCTGAGAGCACCCCAGCACTATCAGGTTTTACCTCATATCATGCTCCGCCCCAAAATCCGGACAATACCAAGAAAGGAGGGGGTATCCATATTCATCAAGGACACTCACACCTCAAGACTGGTGGCAACATGCATCGGAGACCATCCAGGTGCAATTAACCATTGGCAAGACTGCTCTGCAAATTGTAGCATGTTACAGGCCACCCTCACAAACTCAGGAACCTCACATGGCCTTCCTGAAAACACTAGAGGATAAATGTATCACCAAACACCATCATACTAGGTGACTTTAATTACCCTAATATAGACTGGGAACACTACTCAAGCCCAAACACCCTAGCCCAAAAGTTCCTGGAATTCATAAACTCAAATGCCATGGAACAACAAGTCACCATCACAAGAGGAGATAACATACTTGATCTCATCATCACGAACATGGGAGCACAATGTTCAACACCGAAGTATACCCTCACTGGTGAGATCAGATCACAAACTAATCTTGCTGGAGGTCCTCATCCCACCCCCACCTGAAATAAAAAAGACTACAGTGAAGAACTTCTCGAAAGCCGACTTCACACTTCTAAAGAATAGTGTGGTCTCCTTTAAGGCCCCCGAGCCGGCGGAAAACAGTACTCAAGCCGCTGAATCACTTACAAATGCCTTCTACCAGCACCTGCAGGACTGCATGGATAAGGCAATCCCAAGCAAAACAAAGACTCTTTGTACCAAAGGCAAGTGTCCAGTCTGGTGGACCCCAGCCATAAACAAACTCTACAACAAAAGGAGGAAGCTACTACAAGATAGAGCAAAATCCTTAAAAGGTAAGACACCTTTAATCACTATAAGTAAAAAACTAAGAGCTCTCATAAAATCATCCAAAGCAAATTTTGAGAGAAAAATAGCTAAAGACTCAAAAGACAATCATAAGGCCTTCTTTAGCTATGTTAGAAACCTGGGAGGAAACTCCCAGATATGCTCAGAACTAGTTCAAAATGATGTGAAGATCACTGATCCTACAGACATTGCCAACATACTGGCTGACAGGTTCAGTGCAAACTTCTCCACCCCCTCCCCAAAGGAGAGATATCTATATCAAACAATTGCAGCCCCCCAAACATATCTCCAAGTGAGAACTGCTCTCTCCAAAGCAAAAAACACAGCATCCATGGGACCTGATGGTGTCCCCGGCTGTGTGCTCCATGAACTCAACGAGGAACTAAACCCACAGCTAGGACAGCTGTTTAATCATAGTCTCACCTCTGGATACATACCCAGGGAGTGGCGCACTGCAACTGTGGTCCCACTTCACAAAGGCGGTGCCTCCACCGACCCTGGAAATTACCGGCCCATTAGCTTGACAAGCCTTATCTGCAAAGCCATGGAGAGGATCATAATGGACCTCATAAATAAAGACATAGGGAATTTGCAGACTTTGGATCAAACCCAGTTTGGCTTTGTCAAAGGCAGATCATGCCTTTTAAACTTGGTTGACTTTTTCGAAACAGTCACCAAAGCCATTGATGAGGGAAAGGCAGTCCATACAGCCTACCTCGATCTGGCCTTCGATACAATACCCCACTCGGGTATCATTGAAAAACTCATCAGCTTAAATGTTAACCCATACATCACAAGATGGGTTGCAAACTGGCTGAGTGACAGAACCCACAGGGTCAGAGTTGCTGGCGCCATGTCAGACTCAAAGCCTGTCACAAGTGGTGTCCCACAGGGCTCAGTCCTGGGCCCACTCTTGTTTGGCATCTACTTTTCCGAAGTACAAGCAAACACAGGAGGGTTATGGCTGACAAAGTTTGCAGATGACTGCAAACTGGGCGCCATAGTCCACATCTGACACAGATATCCTTCAGAATGGTCTCACAGAAACGGATAACTGGTGCCAGAGCCATGGCCTAAAGTTAAATGCCAAAAATGCATAGTCATACCCTTCGGAAAAACAAGGTTACCCCTAGCTACCATATAGGTGGCAATCCACTGAGCACAGAAGAAGTTATCAGGGACCTGGGGACCCAGGTTGACAGTAGCCTGTCATTCGACACCCATGTAGCTAAAGTAGTTAGGAAGACCTTCTACATTGCCCACCTTATCATGAAGGGATTCACATCTAGATCAAGGGAGGTCATAGTCTCCCTATACTCATCACTCATCAGACCAATGATTGAGTACAATGCCCCATTCGGAATGTATCTGACCCGACACTTGCAGCAGCTGGAGAGGCCACAAAAGTTCCTCACCAAAAGGATAAAGGGTCTCAAAATCTGTCCTATGCTGCCCGACTGAAAGAACTCCAGCTCTATTCAGTCACTTACCGCTTGCTCAGAGGTGACCTTTGCCTGACATACAAGGCCATGTCAAACCCAGATTTGATGAATATGCTTCACCTCAAAAAATCTAGATCCATCAGAGCCACAAGGGCGGGAGACTTAAACCGTGCTGGAGGGATAGATTCATCACCCAGAGACTCCCTATGCTGTGGAACAAAATCCCGGTATATGTGAGGCAGAGCACCTCGCTGGCCTTGTTCAAGAGAAATCTTGACCAATGGATGGGAGATCGCAGATATACCCCAGGGATTACCTCGGTGTCACTGCTCGACAGAGGCACAGCAAAATAATGGGTATAGTTCCCCACACTAAAGGGAAACTATGGGCTAGGCTTGTAAATGCCCTCGGGCAGATAGCCTAGTATGAACCTATGAACCTATGAACCTATAAAAACATCTCTTGCTAATACTCTCAACTACCAATGGACATAGAATGGGCCACGACCAAAGCACAAATTAGAGGAGTATTTATCAAAAAAGCAGCATATTATAAAAAAATACAACTAAAAGAGGAGCAGACACTGAAAGGGAAAATAGAGCATCTTGAAAAAGAACTATTAAGTAACCCTAAGAAACAGACTGAGGAAGAACTCTTAAAAATGCAGAGACCTTTATAGCTAGAAACCAGAAACCTATCATTCTACGAAGCTAGGATGCTAGCCACCTATGCAGAAGAAGCACAATTCCCATCTAGAGCTCTATCCTGAACTATCTCCCAACACAAAACCACCTCCAATATATCAGATATAAACCACAAGGACAAAAACTACACAAAAAATGAGGACATTGTCAAAATATTTGAACAAATATACTCTCAGATATACGGAGAGCAAACATTACAAACATCAAAGGAAGATAGAACTCTTTTCCTTCAAAAAATGAAATTCCCCAAACTAGGTTTAGACCAACAAAAAAAACTAACTGAACTCATATCCATCAATGAGATAATCACAACAATCAAATACTTAAAAACGCACAAGGCACCGGGACCAGATGGTCTCACCTCAGAATTCTACAAAGCATTTACCCCCTTGATAGCTAAACTACTACATTATATTTTGAACTACATAATAAACAATAAAATAAATGATATTCACTTCAATACCTCTAAAACCATCTTTATATTAAAAGAACATGCTGACCCCAAAAACCCTGACAGCTACAGACCCATCTCCCTCTTAAACCCGGATACAAAAATACTTACCTCAATACTTGCGAATAGATTGAAAAACCTGATAGAAAAAAATCATTTCTTCAGAACAATCTGGATTTACACCACATAGAAAGACTAGTGACAACACACTAACATTAGATGTGCTAATCTCCTATGCACACCTGAACAATACCACATCTATACAATGGTAGTAGATGCTCAGAAGGCATTTTTTAGGGTCAACATAGAATTCTTATTCCAAACACTACCGTACTTTGACATACCTAATAACTTCATACAGATCATCCAAACTCTCTATAGTAATCCCTATACATTTGTATATATTAATAAAATGTGGTCAAATAGAATTCTGATAAAAAATGGAAGACAAGGATGCCCATTATCACCCTTTCTCTTTAACCTATACTTAGAACCCCTTACACATTCAACAAAATACGTATCATAACCCCCCATCAGTACACAACCTCAAAATTTATCTCACTGCTTTTGCAGATGATCTGAACATATACTGCATCACACCAAATTCAGATATAAACAAAATAATAACTGCAATTGAACAATTCTCGACCATGTCTAACTATAAACTAAATCTTAATAAAGCCAATATTTTCCCTTAAAAACATCCAAACTCATTCCATTAATACCACTTCTGAACACAATAAAAATAAAAGAAGAAACTAAATATTTGGGAATTACCTTTTTCCAGAATAAACAAGATTTCTACCAATATAATGTAACTCTCAAATGGCAAAACATAATGCAAGACTGTAAAAGGTGGAATAACCTAAAACTACCATTCATGGCAAAAGTTTCAATAATAAAAATGAATATTTTACCTAGACTAATGTACATTTTCTTGACATCACAGGTAATAATACAAAATAAACTATTTAACTGAATACACACCTTTCTGGCAAAGTTTATATGGGAACCTAAGAAAAATAGCATTTCCTATCCAAAAGCCTAAGAACAAAGGAGGGCTGAATCTAACAGCTTTTAAAACATATTACTCTATCATTAATACCAACAGAATACTAAGAATAGCTGAACACGATCCGACAAAGAAAAACTGGTCTCCTCCTTGGGTGACAATATACTATAGATATATTAAAGCACTAGGTATCAATCCTAAAGCACTCTCATTCCTGAGTCAAAAAGAAATACAAACTTACAACATTCGAGATCACTTAAAACACTATCAACATAACACAAAAACTGTTTCAATCTTTGAATCTTGGACAAGCCATAACAATACTACAACCTCTCCATAAAAACCCAAACCCAAAAGTAAATAAAATGCTAGACTTAGAATGCTTTCCGCATCTAAAAGACAAAACAATCCAATATATCTTCCCATATCTTAATTGCACAATACAGGAAATTAGGACTAACTTAAACCTTTCCAAATCTTACATAATAATACTAAGACAAATCAAAGAACTGTGTTCCAGTTACCTCCAAAACATCCAGTAGTGACATAGAAACTTGCAATTTGCTTTGGAAAAATATTCTTTCAACAAGGAAAACTATTACTAATTCATATAAAATAAGCAAGATTAAATTCCAGAAGGAGCTTCTCTTTTCCAACTACTGGAGAAAACTAAAACCCTCCATAGATGACCAACAAATAACACAAGCAATTAGCTTAACACTGAAGATCATACCACTTAAATTAGGTTACATGCAGCGCTAATGGATCAATAATAATACTTACTTCACACCTGCAATCCTCCACAAATTCAATACATCAAGGTCACCACTACGCCCACTCTGTAAGGACCAGACAGCCGACCTATTGCATGTATTTTGGAGTTGCAAATGTTTGTACAAATTATGGAATTCTTTCAAAGTATAGTTACAAAAGATGGGCTACCAAACTTCAAAATTAACATGGGAATTTGCCTTAATACACATTCTTCCAACTAACATTCCCAAAAAACAAGCAGATACACTCTTAATAATTTTTCTACTAATGAAATTATATATAGCTCTCAAATGGCTAGAATTGAATATATCTTGGGAGGGTTTTAAAGAAATAGCCATAAAACATCTCTTAGCTCACAAAATAGTAATGGATAAAAGAAACCAAAACAAGAAGTCCAGAAAAATCTGTGAACAAACCTTTAATATAATATTAGCATAAGTCAACCACATACCAACTTAAGAATACACCTTAATGGAACCTAGAAACTCATACAGGATTTGACAGACTAATCATAGTTTGGGTATTAAGAGTGCATGTGTTGTTTTGTATAACAATTGATCTAATGGTGAAAGCATCTGTGTAAATAGTGTAAATAATTGTGTTGCATGACCTACACCTTATGGTATTAACACTAATGTATAACATACTCCTATGGTCATGTTGTAAAGATCGATTTTTTTTTGTGTCATATATAATTGTAAAAGAAAAAGAAAAATTATTGAAAAGAAAAAAAAAAAAGATAGAGATGAATGAAAGAGACAACAATTTCACCAGGATCTAAGAATATTCCAAATATATTGATGCTTGTTGTTGTACAATATGGGAAAAAAACAGAATAAAACTTGATAGCGGCTCAAAACCCAGTGTTACATTTGGTCTAAAGTATCCTGATATTGATATGCATTCATAAGAACTGGTCCATTTTCTTTTGAACTATGATAAAATTGTTGCAAAGCATTGTTCATATAACTCTTTCACAATGAAAGAAAGGGAGACAACAGGTAAACTTGGTCATTCCTTTAGAATCTGAATGACTTGGGATGAAATATAATTTTAGAAAATGTGAGCCAAGGAATTTGTATACAGTAATTTACATTTAGCTATATATGAAGCTCAAAACTGGAGATGTTGCAGAAGCATCCATATGGACTACCATTCAACAGATTCAAACGGCAATCAATAACTAATGTTGTAGCATTTGTATTGCATTGCCCACACCATGTGTGCAACTACTATCTGATTAAATCAGTATTACAAGCCCGGTTTTTAATGAAACCCTGTTGGTTATCAGAAATCACATTTTGCATATTTTTACCCTGTTTGCTAAAACCTTTCTGAATATTTTCACTTCCAATTATGACTGGATTATAGACTGATAATTAGTGGGGAGTATTTTGTCCTTTTGAGGTTTAAGAAACATTTGAACTTTGTCAGCTAATGATTCACATGGCAAGCTTCCAATATTTTCAGTTTCCTCAAGGACATTTTTTTAATGGTTTCTCTAGATGCTGTTTAAATGCTTTATAAAAATCTGGTGCAAGACCATCTGTCCCTTGTGCCTTTCCTATTGCAAAATTTTCTAATGTCAGAAATATTTCCACTTTGGAGAGAAGCTCTCCTACTTTTCTTGATTACATTCTATGGCAGTGGTTTTAAATCCAGTTGGGCTCCAAATGTTTGATTCTATGTTGCATTGGCATGATTTTGTCTCCCATTCAACTTGGTGAACTTGTACGCTTGAATTTCATTATTTTGTTGTTGTTGGTTTTCTGTGGTTAGACTACCATTATTATTAAAGGCCAAATTTTGCATTTCTTGATTCCTTTCTTTTAATTTCTTAGCAATTTTTTTTTGTAAAGCAAGTCTTCGTGCCCATGTAGAGTGTTTCAGAGGTTTCATTTTTCATTATTTATTAAACGCATTTAACCAAGCATCTTTAAGCCCATCTCTTTTATATTTCTGTTCTAACCTATTTATTATAACACCAAAACTAGTGAAATCACACAGTTCTAAAAAATAAATAAATAAAAAAGGAAGCAGCATGGTTCAGAAATCCCTGTTGTGTTGTCACACAAAATAGAATGCTTTTGTCCAATTGAAATGGACCTCATCAGAATCTGATGAAGTCCATTTCCAAAATGGACAAAAGTGCTTAATCTATTTTGTGTGACAATAAACGAAACAGGGATTTCTTAACCTGCTTCCTTTTTTTTAATTTTGCTTATTTATTTTATCTACTGTTTCTCTTTTCCAGTATTATCCTTTATTTACGTAAGGCTTTTAATCATTATTTCAATCATGCCTCACCTTTATCTATTCTATAACTTCTGTAGGTTCTTCTTTTATCCAAAACTGTCTTATCTGTTGTTCTAAATGATCTCTCTGACCTTGTGATTTTAATAAGAGGGGGTAGAATCTCAACTCTGGAGGTCTAGAAGTATCTCTTCTTAGAATAAGACTCCTCTTAAGGGTGGCATGATTGGACCATTCTATAAGAAGAATGTCTACAGACTTTAAATCCTTTAAGAGACTTTTTTGGCACAAGCTAAAAATATATCCTACTGGCTGTGCCATATTTCTGTGTTGTGAATGAGAAATTATAAATTGTAGGGTTCATTACCATCCAGCAGTCTTCCAGGTCTAGCTCTTCAATCAAGTTTCTTTTGAAAAGCTGATGTTTTATTTTCTCTATTTTGCCCCTCTGGAATTCTATCTGAGCTTGGATCATAACATGATCGACACTATTTGTGCACTATACAATGTTTCATAAAATAAGAGAAAAAGGTTAATATCATCATTATTAGGTGTGTAAACATTCTCTAATAGTGTTCTGCATGGGTGGGGATTAAAAATATGTATGCCCCATCAACCATGGGTATCTGTTACCTTTTCAATTTTAAATCACCCTATAGGCTTGAGAATTATCACACAATTCCCTGTTTTGGCAGATGTACAGGAGCTTACCAGACCCATCCATTAAATAACCTGAACTTATTTTTGTTTTTTTTTTAATTATTTTGCTAATGGCATACCACATTGACATCTAGATTATTTGAGTAACTGAAGACAGCTTGATGTTATCACTCAGCATTAGGGGATGGCAGTTGGTATAATGATTAAGGTATTTACCTTACAGACCTAAGGTCCAGGTTGGATTTCACCTTTGAGGAAAGTTCACTAGGCTTACAATGGCCCACAATAGCAGCTATCCTAGTATGTACTATGAACCTATTATATTATAAAATGAAAACATTATACAAATATTATACTTCGTCTGTAAACGGCATTTTTATCTAAAGCTCTGACGTGCATAATTTCACATCATCTAGCATTCTCCCCACAGCTGTTGTATATATGCAGTGTGTTGAGTCTCTTGTGTTAGGTCTTAAACTGGTAATCTTTGTACTATAAATTATAAAAATTATTTGGGGACAAGATCATTGGCTTAAACCTTTTCCCAAAACTTAATACCTCCTTTACACCATCTCTGTCATGTGAAGCTAATATCTAATCTTAAAATAAAATAAGAATGGTCAGAGCAAAATATTTCACTGACAACATATGAATACATGCACAGCTGCAGATATCGACTAATGATTCAACTCTTTATAATCTTAATTGGTAAGGTTTATAAGATGTTTTAAGTCCATTTCTTATGAAGTTTGGCAGAAATTTAGAAAAAATAACTTGGTTCTCTGAGATATCATCAATCCTCAGACTACATCTTATTTGCATATGAAACAGTTACAACTCTTATCACCAGCTGTAAGCTAGGAATAAAAAAACACCCGTAGATGCATTACCAACAGTGTACAGACATGCAGAATTTAACTCATTACAGCCTAATGATGCCTCCAGGTCCATCTGCAGTTACATCCAACTGACACATCTAGGTATTAAATGCTGTCTTGTTAAACCAGACATCCATCCATAAGCCCTTTTTTTCCATTTCTGCACATGGGATCCGTATGTCACTTTAACAGGGAGAATCATCTACAGCCAATGTTTACACCACTTGGTGGCTAGCTATGTCCCGTTACTTCTTCCATGCCAGACACTAACACCTATGGCCCAGTTAGAGTATCCAATCCACCTACTGCATCTCTTTGTAATGTGGGAGGAAACTGGTGCACTCAGAAGAAACTCACAGGAAGGATATGCAGACTCTGTACAAAAGGCATCCAAGGCAAGACATGAACTGGGAACATCTTGCTGTAAGGTAGCAAAGCTATCAGCTGCATCACTCTGCTGCCCATCCGTCTATTAGTATTTGTACTAAATTTCAAAGTCATGTTACATGCAAGCTACTGAAACATTTCATCTTAAAGTTTGCATAGTGAGCAACACAGCTTCAATGACATTTGACCTCTGTCTAGTATTGCTTTACAGATATGAACTGTAAATCTTATACTTCTTCTTCTTTCGGCTTTTCTTGGTTAGGGGTCACCACAGCGGATCACTGTCCGCTCATGATTGGCAATGGAGTTTTACGGTGTCGAGTTGCCAGCCCGGCGCCCAACCTTCCACAGAAGGCACACACACGCACACATACCTATGGCCAATTTTGTGTGTCCAATCCACCTACAGCATGTCTTTGGTATGTGGGAGGAAACTGTAGATCTTATACTATTTATTTATATTTTGTAAGTCAAACAGGCAGATGACCAGCACGGCATAAAAAAGGAAACATTTATTAAACCAGAAACATATAAAAAAGTGTAAGCGCTTTTGCATAGTACACCTACACTTCAGCAGACATAACCAAGACAAATAACTGATCACTTTTAAAAATAACAGCATCCAATCCTATTCTAAAACCACTTAAACAATTATTCATCTCATTAAGAAAATCAAGTGAGTATATGCCACAAAGGCTAAATAGCATTTATCCAATTTCATGCATATCTGAAATGATATTGCATCAAATATAACAAAATAACAATTACCTGTGAATCATAACAAGATTTAAAACTTCAGAGGTTAAAATAATGTCTCTTTCCACACTCATCCTTTTCAAAATTAAATCTTGCGAGTTTTCACTCGCTCAAAGGAGGTATTAGTCAAGTTGCCATGACAATGAACAGTCTAGGCTAAAAGCTAAATAAAACAAGTATGGTAAAACTTTGAGTTGCATATAATACACAATGACAAAACTTACACTAAAAGGACCAGAAGTGCATATTACATTCAGCTTAACAAAGTGATAGTAAACAACATGATTACCTATAAAATCACAAAGCTTCAAAAACTAATTTCTGCAGACAACATTCTCATGATTGAATCTCATGAGTTTTCACTCACATGAGAAGGTTACTATGGTTACCATGAAGATATGCAGTCTAAAGATATTAATACAGCTACCAAAATTAAATACATGGTAAGCTGATCTGGATGGAAGCGTATGACAATATAACTAAACCTAATATCTCCAAACATACAAAAATATATAAAATTGGGAATAATCATCAACTTACCATACTTGTTTTATTTAGCTTTAAATGTATTTACTTGTTTTATTTAGCTTTTAGCCTAGATCACTCATTTTCATGGCAACTTCAACAATAACTCCTTTGAGTGAGTGAAAATTCATGAGATTTAATTTTGAGAAGGATGAGTGTGGAAAGAGTCATTATTTTAACCTCTGAAGTTTTAAATCTTGTTATGATTCACAGGTAATTATATTATTATCACTTTGTTATATTCAATGCAATATTGTTTCAGAATGATATGCATTATATTGGATATACACCATTTTGCGTTTGTGGCATATACACACACAGTTTTCTTAATAGATATGAATTATTGTTTAATTTGTTTTAGAATAGGATTGGTTGCTGTTATTTTGAAAAGTGATCAGTAATTTGTCTTGGTTATTTCTGATGAAGTGTAGTTGTGCTATGCAAAACTATTTACACTTTTTTTATATTTTTTCGGTTTAATAAACGTATCCCTTTTTTTGCAGCGCTGGTCATCTTCCTATTTGACTTACTTATTGCATTCTGCTGGAATGGGTATCAGACTATCTGCTGCAGTGGTTTTGTGTTTGTTGCAATTTATTTATATTGTCATAATTTTTGTATTTTTAAATATCAAGTAACATGGACCTAATGGTTTAGCCTCATATGAAAGTTCACAGAAGGAGAAACAAAATGCTGCTGACAGTGAGTGTGCAGCTTTGGTGGATATTGAGAGACTGCAAGTTGCTGACAAAAATATTACACAATTAATATTTAGTGCATTTATTATGACTGAAAGACCCAGTTTGTGACCTAGCATCAAATGCATAATGCTTTTGATTGTTGAAGAGGTTGCTATTTACAATTCTTTTGTAACCCTTCTAGCTTTGGAAAATGAGGCCATAACTTGATTTTGTCAAAAAGCTCAGGATGCATTGAATCTTAGAAATAAACAGCAGTTCCATTAAAATGTCCGGTATAAATTGAGTCATGGAGTACATTACTTGCTAACTAGAATGTGTTTTCCTATGAATATTTTGACAAAGTCTATGCAAAACATATGTGCATGTATAAATTTATGTAGATAGACAGATAGATTAAAGAATTGGAAGAAATCCTGTTGCATATCCTTTGGTGGCATGGAAGAACTCTTCTTTCATAATCCACATTTGGTACGTTGTTGGCTGCATATCAGAGTAGTATTTATTTCCATTTGCACATTATTCTTTAAATCAAAGATTCATATTCTCTACAGTTTGCAGACTCCATGAATTTCCATGCTGCAAATCAACCCAGGAGGCTTCAACAGTCTTTACCTCTGACAGTCCTATTTCTGGGCTGAAGGTGTCGATATATGTAGAGAATTTTCCTCCCTACTAGCTAAAGACGTAAAGGGGATATATTAGTGGCCAACTGTAATTGGATCATTGTTGGACTTGTTGGGTATTTCTTCCCTAGATAATCTTGCCACCTTCCTTCTATTTATTTTCTGAACTGTTTTTTTTTTCATTCAAGTCCCAGACTGAGCTTGACTATCCTAACTGGCTAAAATGTCTGCAAACAGCTTCTTTTTAAGTTCTGGTATTGATGCTAAAACCTTTTCTATTTCTCCTACAGAGCAAAATTAATAATTGTGACCCTTTTTCACAATATGAAGGATAGCAGGAAGTCATAGTTGTATCACCCCCTCTGTTCTTAGAACAGCCATAACTATGATGATAATGCTTTTCATTTTATAAATAAGGCTGCACTATAATTAAGAACCATATGAGTTTGATTATCTGCTATTGCTGGATCTACCCCTAACACACAGGTTTTATTTAATATGTTTTCTCTATACATGTAATTCAGGCATCAAACTATGTGAGATATTTGCTTTTCCTTGTTTTAGATGTAATCCTACAAGCTCTCTCTATAACCAGACTGAACCCCCATCCCTGTCATCATCTTTGTAAGAATTCTTTGGGGTCATTACCTTACATTGTCTGGTAACTCAAGAATATGGATATTACTCATCTAGCTTTGTTTTCAAATTCATCAACTCTATTTCAGTATTGACATATGTAGAGCTCATTTATGTCATGCTCACCGTAGAAGTTATTTGTGTTCTTCATTTTGACAGATGCTCTCTTGCTGCACCATAAAAAGGTTTTAGACATGGTCCAATTGTTCCTCATGGCTGGTTGTGATACTTTTCTTAAGGTCCAAATTAATTGAAAATGCTTGAATCACTTTGATTGCAGATTCCAAAGTTTCATCAACACTTTTGCCATTTCCTTTTTAAATGCTGTACCATTTCAGCCATACTGTCACTACTCTGGCTTGTGCAGCCCATTTAGACTTATCCTGCCACCAGTAACTGACTTGTCAAAGCAATGCAAAATCATTTTTCAACCTTCCTATGGAAAATTTTAACTTAAAATCACATATGCCATAAATTCAAACCAAAACTACATTTGATCTAACAAAATAATTAACAAATAGGAAGGGACTGTGCAGAGGTATCTAAAGAGCATTTACCATTTGCATGTTCTCATGTCTGTCCTGACAGATGTTGCGGCAAACAGGTAGGGTGATGATGGCAATATGTGCACAGTCAGCACGGTTCCCAGGATCTGAGGTTAATGGATTATGCCACTGAATGTGGAACCACCATTACGTTGACATCTGCTATCTGTGGAAACCAAATATGCTACACACACAGCTACATTCCATCAATGAACTAGTCTAAGATTTGTGAGCTGATGCCTGTGCAACTCCTAACACATTCCCTACCACACACTGAAAGACTCTCATAGCAAGGATAACTGATGCTAAACCAACCTTTGCATTCAATGAATAGCCATTCTGCTCATACCCCCTATTCCATGTAAGGCCATAAAGTGTTTGATGTATAATAAACAGTATTACCATTGTGGAGCTAGTGCTATGCTTGCTTTTGGAGTACCCTTGTGTTATAAAAGGATAATGATAAACAACATAGAGGATATTTGGTCTTAAGTTAGTCACTAAGGTATGCTGTCCTGCTAATACTAAGCAGACTAACTCTACACAATTCAGATAAATCATATGGATCTCTCCAATAAATGTGTACATTTACAAATCATTTTGCCACATTTGATTTAATTTCTTTATGGGATGTGTCTCAGAAGCATGTTACTTCTCAATTGCATGCAATTATGGGGTCATTATGTTTCTGTGGTGCCATTATTTATTTATGTATTTCCTTTTGTTTACTAGGATGGTCTAATTGAGCACTAAGACCCATTTTCAGTGGAGGCTCAGGGAGAAAAGCTCCATTAGAGTTATTAAAAATTACAAAGAATTTACAGAGAAAAAAAATCAGTTTCTTAACAGTAGAAATGGGTTATGGAATCATCCAATGGGTAATACAATCAAGAATGAGGTTAATACAATTTGATTTCTAAAGTAATATTATGCAATAATAAACAGATTTCATTTACAAAAGAGCAATGAAAAACAGTATACAGTTATAAATATAGATGGGATTTATTTACATTTATAGTATAAGGTAGGAGAGCTATAAAGGTAGGGGTCGGTAACAGTCTAGAGATCTGAGAAAAAGAGAGGGGGTCAGTCAGGGTGTGAACAAGAACAGAGCAAAAATGAGTCTAGGTGCTGTTTTAGGCTGTGCTTAAAGCTAGTCACACAGCTGTCCTGTTTTAGTGAGATAGGCAGGGAAGTCCACTGTTTGGTGACACAGGATGAGTATAGTTGTGTCTCCAGCTGTATTATGGAATTTCAAAGTTATTACTAATCTCCGATTACCTGACTAAAGGCAACATGGTGGGGAGTAGTACCCAAAAATGTTTTGTAAAAAAGAACATGTGTGTGGTTTGTGTATTATTTTGTGGGTAATTTGAATCTGAGTGAATGTAAGGTGATTAGGTAGTTCTAGCCAGCTGAGCTTCTTTAGTGTTAAGCAGTGGTGCAAACAGCTAGGATGAAGTAGCTGCAAATGTGGCTGCTTTCTTAAGGCATGCCTCCTGTTTATTTAGTAAGGTGGCTTGAATGTTGGTTAATATGGGTGATGCACTGAGAAGGGAGGTGAGTCTTGATTGGGAAACTCGTATTAATGCGTCACCTCTTCCTTGCTTATTGCCACTCCTTAAGCTGATTCATATGTTAACTGTTTCTATATACCCCTAAAATTGCAGAGATACAATTTCAGTCTATAAAAGCCTACAATTAAATACATCCAGTCAACAAAAGACAACACTGACATACACTTTGTTAGCTGCCTTTTAAAGGTTTCATTGGAGAGGTATTTTTTTAACAATGAGTTACAGAATACTAAGAACTAGTGGCTACAATGGAGAAAGCCATGTGGCCCATATATGTTGGACATACCTGTGGAATCTTTAATAATTCAATATTTTCAATTCAAACATTCAAGGAAGGGTGATGGTGTGTAACCAGATCATGCAGGTAAATCAGAAGCAGTAAAGATCTCTGTGATGGTTATCAGTTGTTTTATTCTGGTGGTTTCCCAGATGCAAAAGCAAAGATTCATCCACAGCTGATATCTGATCTTAAAGTATTGATTAATTTTGGAAGAGTGACATGATACTGGATTTATTTCATTATCAATTCTGATCTTGCATATAAACTAAAATGTGACAAGAGTCTTAGACAATAGCCTGCATAAAAATACCTTCAGTATTCAAGGAGAAAGCATCAGTCAAGTTGATTTTATACATGCTGCAAGGAAAGCTAAGCAATCAACTGTTGTAAATTAAAAAAAAAAAAGAAGCAAAGTTGTACATCAACATAAATGTGAAAGTTTATTCATGACTTCTTTGGATACCTTTCAAGAGAGAATATGGATGCTGTACAGCAACACATGAGAAGAAACCAAGACTCTAAAGGGAATACCACCAATCAAAGTGAATAACCTAAGTTGGTGTTGTCTCATAATATCTATTATGGAGTTTCAATGCAAGTAGGCATCAGACCAGTTATATGCACTGGAAATCATGCCACAACTCCTCGTCAAGCAAGTTTCTGTTGCAGAGTACTCCCTACAGACCATGGACAGATATCTCCAAGGTCAACCTCTGAGGATCACATTCATGATCTATACTATAACATACAAAACATGATGCATTTATTACAGCTAGACTTCTAGTTTAATTTGTAAGTTAATTTATTAGATTTGAGTAATGCTGGTTTTGCTTCAGGCATGAAGTGGTCTGACACTTTAGTGACATTTAAATCACTTTAACAGGATCATGAATCACATTAACAGGATTATGAGTGTGGAGACTATGTTACAAGTCCTGCTATGGCCTCTGGAAATAAACTATTCACAGTTCTTCATCTGCCAAATGTATATATTTTACTGAATTTAAAGGTGCCAGCATAACAAAGTATACAAAATGCTGGAACAGATGAAAGAAGGCACACTGAGACCACAAGTAAAGTTAAGCGCTTTTCGTTTATGTTGGATCATAAACTTCATCAGACAATACATTAAAACACAGCCCACATTTAAATACACAGTAAAAAAGGAATCAACCAATCAACATCTAAAAAAGCATTGATTCAATTAATAGCAATTACAAGCAGCCACCACCCCCTTGTTAAGAATCATTGTAGACTTACAAAGGTAATTCATCTTAGATTTACCTAACAGTATTAACTACTAAACTACACAATTAAATATAACCTGATAAAATGTATATGAAGCAAGTGCAAGAGTGCAAAAACATATATAAAAAAATGGTTGTCTACTTGGCTAGGTGCCAGTTATGCCCAGCGTTTTACGTGGGCAAAACTGAGAGGAAGCTCCGTGAACGCATATACGAACATCTTTATGCGATTAGGAAACTTAAGTGTGAGAATGCCTTAGCGAAACATGTCAATTCTTTTCCTGGACACACTTTTAAGTTCATTGTTATTGACCAGGTTCATATCAACCCAAGAGGCGGCCTGACTCTTTAAAACTTGAGGAGTTGGAACTCTGTTGGCAGATCAGGCTAAATGCCTACCACCAGCCTGGTATTAATGATGGCTGTGCGTTAAGTAGTATTTTGAGGCTCAGAAATTTGCAGCGTTAAAGTATTTGGGTGTAATAATATGATATAGTGTGAAGATGAAGTATGTATTTTTTATATATGTTTTTGCACTCTTGCACTTACTTCATATACATTTTATCAGGTTATATTTAATTGTGTAGTTTAGTAGTTAATACTGTTAGGTAAATCTAAGATGAATTACCTTTGTAAGTCTACAATGATTCTTAACAAGGGGGTGGTGGCTGCTTGTAATTGCTATTAATTGAATCAATGCTTTTTTAGATGTTGATTGGTTGATTCCTTTTTTACTGTGTATTTAAATGTGGGCAGTGTTTTAATGTATTGTCTGATGAAGTTTATGATCCAACATAAACGAAAAGCGCTTAACTTTACTTGTGGTCTCAGTGTGCCTTCTTTCATCTGTTCCAGCATTTTGTGATTTTTGGAAGTTTGTCATCTTGTTCGTGATTTAACAGTTTGTGATGTCTACTGGAGCAGAGCGTGGAGATATTGGTACACAATTTGACCTGACACCAGCTATTTTAAATGACTTTGTCGATAGTCCATTACCACCACCTTCTACTCTTCAAAACGGTAACAATGTTAACTTGGAATCCGTTTTGGGGCGTTTGGACAATTTACTTTTCCGCATTGATGAGCTTGAACGTAAGTTTGACTCTAGCAAGTATCCGGTTCCTGTTCCGGTTGCCACAGATGCTGTGAGAGGTTCTGATTCTAACTCTACCGTCCATGCTACAGTGAGCAGTGGCAGTTCCACACAGGAAAATGAAAAGAGTCTGCCGTGTGGTCAGAGATGTAGTTCAGGGCACTATCATAGCCCTGCGGTTGCGGTTACATTATCGGGACCTGTATTACGTGGTTTTGACAATATTAATGTTCCTTCTGTTAGTAGTGACAACGGAAGGCTTCCCGTTTTCGATGATAGGCCGACGGGGGTTGGTCCGAATGGAGGAATTCATTGTGGTGAAACACGACAACAGGGTCCTTTACTTGCAGGTAACGGCACTGACTTTAATTTAAATGTGTGGTTATCGGATTCATCATTTTTTGGCGCGACTTCCAAATTTACCAGTGTTGATGGTGGAGTCGTAGCTGAAGTTGCTAATATTACAACTGACATGAAAGATCTCGATAAAGTGCTTGTTAAATTGAGGAAAACCCAGTTAGAGGTTTCCTATTTTAAAGAGTGCCTGAAAAATAAGGTTGTACCAAAGGGGTTGCGGCGTTGGCAGTATCCAACAGGGCTCGAACCCAATTCACAATTCCATTTAGAAATTATTGCCATGTTTGATCGTCATGGGTTCGAAATGCTTGAACTCATGTGTAAGCATTATGTAAAGGCGGTTGAGGCCTTGACTGAGTTGGCAGGTGATTTGGATAAGAAAATCAGGCTCAATAATGAGTTTGCCCGGTACAAGTTCGAGTATGACCGCATGTTCACCAGCATTGATATGTATTTAAGTAAACTCAAACAAAACAAGGTGAAGAAGCTGGATAGGGATTTAAAGGCTTACCAAGCTGGCACAGCCTACCCAACACCTTCAGTGTCCCAGACTGGGTTTAAAGTTAATAACGTTGGTCGTGTTCGACCTGAATATAATAACGGTCAAGGGACAGAAAACATCAATAATGAAGGTGACCAGTTTCCTGACAACGTAGTACATCAGAATGTTGTCAGTGAACCGAGTTACAGTAATGTTGCTTCTAATCAGTCGGGTAACGTTTCTGGTCACTATAACTTGAGGTCAAATAACCCTAATTTTTTAGGGGGAAGACAAAAGCAACACCAGCCTGTCTACCAAAACGTGAAGAGGAAACAGAAAAACAATTGAACTGTGACTTTGAGCCCCTTTTGTTAACGCCTATTAGGGGCACAGGGGCTATGACTACTGATGTGCTTGATACTATAGACTCTAGAGACTCAGTGGTAATTGACGAAGATTTGTTACAAGTTTTCTCTGACTGTCCAGTTGCTGCAATGGATTCTGTATGTGTTGAGGAGGAGGTTATTACTAGGAAGGGACCATTACTATTATATAATGATAAGGGTGACTTCACAGTATATAACTTTTCTAATGTGAACATCCCTTCCGAGGTGATTGATTTATTATCCAAAGGCAATACTTATGTTCCACATAGGAATTTGGATGTAGTTAGAACTATTATAGATCTCAAGATGTATACCAGGAAGTTAAATTTTAGGGTTATGTTTGGTGATACCCCCCATGGTGAAACTGGTCAGTTTCACATTTCTAGCACATTTAACCCACCCCTTAATCCGCTGATTAAGGTGTTCGAACAGTTTTGCGAACTGGATATTAGGAACCTGGCCAAGTCTGCACCCTCTGTAGGATCTAATTTTTATAAAACTAGTGTTGTGCAGAAGGAAAGAGACAGTCTTGAGTTTATTAAACTTAATAATTTAAGAATTTGTAAACCCGACAAAGGAGGGGGGGTTGTGGTGTTTGACCATTTGGATTATGTTAATAGAATGGAGTCATTACTAAATACGGTGTCTTACGAAGCTAGCTCCCGGTCTGAAATTAATAAGGCATATAACAATATTAAGAATGTGATTGAGGACTTGTATATTGAGGACAGAATTACCCGGGATCTTTATAACTTTATGGTTACCAGTTTCCCCAGGTTTCCTTGTCTTTTCGGGATCCCCAAGATCCACAAATGTATTGATAATCCGCCTATGAGGCCTTTGGTGGACAGTAGGGGGTCTCCTACATATTCCTGTGCAAAGGTAGTTGACTCTATTCTGCAAAAATATCTAGTCAATTTAAAACAAATTTGTAGGGACTCTTGGACATTTCTCAGTAACATTAATGCATTAGTATACAGATCCAATTACAATTTTTTAACTATAGATGTAAAGGATCTGTATACATGTATTCCCCACGTGATAGCAATAGATTGGGTAGGAGAAATGTTGAGATTGCTTAACTGTCCCACTGATGACATTCTAATGGTAGAGGAACTATTGGACTTAATTCTTAATAACAACTTTTTTGTTTTTGAAGGTGACTTTTACCTGCAAAAAGTGGGTATTGCAATGGGCTCACCTTGTGGGGCCAGTGTGGCCAACATGGTAATGGCCTATTGGGAACATCAGTTTGTATTAAATAATAATGTATTTAGGGACAACATCATTTTTTGTACCCGCTTCTTGGATGATATTTTTATCCTGTTAGACGGCAATGAATCAGTTAGTAATTTGTTGGTTGAATACTTTAATTCAACTACAGTGTTCCTTGAATTTACATCTAATTTCGATGTTTCTAACATTGACTACTTAGACATCACTTTAACTAAGGATGTTCTACATAAGAGATTCGTTTCATCAGTTCACAGGAAAAAAACATACTGTAATTCCATGCTCCATTTTACGAGTTGCCATCCGTACCATCAAAAACGTGCTATTATTAAAGGTCAGTTAGTTCGAGCAGCACGTATCACTACACTTGATTCTGCTTTCAATCATGAATGCCTATTCATTAAGGAAATGTTTTTGTCGAGGGGGTACCCGTTACATCTTATTAATGACTTAATTCAAGAAGTATCACATAAACGGTTCACATTAGTTTATGTTCCTTTGTTGAATAATGGAACTAATGGGGCTTCGTCTGTCAACATGTCCTTTAACATTCAGTTTGAACAACAGTCTGAAAACCATTTAAGACATGACAGATTTAATACTTCATTTATTACTACCTTCAATGTAAACAGTGACCTTTGTTTTAAAATCCTTAGGAAAAACTGGGATTTATTTAAAAGTGACATGAACATTTTCACTAGTGTTGGGAATCACCCTGTTGTGATTTATAGAAAGGGCAGAAACTTAAAAAACTTTTGTGAAGGGAGTAGACCTAATCTTGTTAGAACACCAGGTATGTACAAATGCCAAGCCTGTAATTATTGTGGTTATATTCTGGAATCTAATAGATTCTCAGTTAATGACTTGGCTTACCATTTGAAATTAAGGAACAACTGTAATTCCAAAATGGTTGTCTACTTGGCTAGGTGCCAGTTATGCCCAGCGTTTTACGTGGGCAAAACTGAGAGGAAGCTCCGTGAACGCATATACGAACATCTTTATGCGATTAGGAAACTTAAGTGTGAGAATGCCTTAGCGAAACATGTCAATTCTTTTCCTGGACACACTTTTAAGTTCATTGTTATTGACCAGGTTCATATCAACCCAAGAGGCGGGCCTGACTCTTTAAAACTTGAGGAGTTGGAACTCTGTTGGCAGATCAGGCTAAATGCCTACCACCAGCCTGGTATTAATGATGGCTGTGCGTTAAGTAGTATTTTGAGGCTCAGAAATTTGCAGCGTTAAAGTATTTGGGTGTAATAATATGATATAGTGTGAAGATGAAGTATGTATTTTTTATATATGTTTTTGCACTCTTGCACTTACTTCATATACATTTTATCAGGTTATATTTAATTGTGTAGTTTAGTAGTTAATACTGTTAGGTAAATCTAAGATGAATTACCTTTGTAAGTCTACAATGATTCTTAACAAGGGGGTGGTGGCTGCTTGTAATTGCTATTAATTGAATCAATGCTTTTTTAGATGTTGATTGGTTGATTCCTTTTTTACTGTGTATTTAAATGTGGGCTGTGTTTTAATGTATTGTCTGATGAAGTTTATGATCCAACATAAACGAAAAGCGCTTAACTTTACTTGTGGTCTCAGTGTGCCTTCTTTCATCTGTTCCAGCATTTTGTGATTTTTGGAAGTTTGTCATCTTGTTCGTGATATAACAAAGTATACAGAAAGAAGCTATATGTTAGAGTTTTAGTATTCATGATCTCTTCTTAACATGTTGAGGGTATGGTTAAATAAAGTGAATTTTGAAACTAAAGTGTAATGCAATTCAAATTGTGATTCTAGAAACACTTTTGTTCCAAATATTTTAATTCAAAAAACACAAACACAATCATAAACAGAAAGGAAAGCAAACATGCAGTCATATATACACCCATTTTCTGCAAATATCTAATAGATAGCAATTAGGAATTGTAAGATACATTTTACTGAAAACATAACTGGCTAATCACTATAATTCTTTATTTTTTCTAATTTTATTTTCTATTTAAAAGTACAAGTTCTTCTTGGATCTCACAGAAGAAACTGCAATTTCTCTTTGACACACATTAATGGCTAACTTTATAAATTCTTAGATGTTTGGTGCAGAATCTTTTTTTCCAATTCAGCATAACTTTCCTCACTACAGTTAGAATCTATACTACTGAAAACTCATTTGAATGTACACAATCTGGAAATAGAGAACTGGTTAATATGCAGGATTCAGATAATATACATCTTTGAGACCATAGTACTTTAAAGAATTCTTGTAAGATGTACCAATATATCTTATTTTACCACATCTATAGAACAAGAAAATAATTTTATTAAATATTGCAGTTATTTTATGCTAAGAATTAAAACTCACATGAAGATACTTAAATATCTTTCAGTGAATATTTGATGTAGAACCAACAGACCTCAATATTAACTCTTTAGAAGTATCATTATATATCAAAATAGTTTATCAAAATAATCCCAATATTTATTAATTTTAAATTGTATAGCCATTAATAATGCATTTTAATTTGAAAGAGAATGTGTTATATTTCCAAACCACGAATAACCAATGAAAACTAATCTAAAATCACTGTATAGTTTTTAATTATTATCCCCTTAGTCAAACTTTTATTTTACCCACACTTTTTACTAAGATTTTGATATAATAAGATAAAAATAAGATATTGTATCAACAAATTCAACCAATAAATGAGGTTACTAAGATATAACATTTGATAATATTGCTTATAACTATTAAAACCTTTCATATAAACTATTGGTAGAATAGTAAAAGAAAATTCTCAAAGGAGGATACTTTTTTATGATTGATTTAACATATTAATATAATTAGAATTTCTTAAACTGATAAAAGGACTATTTTATAATATTCAAATTATTTTACTAATATTTAATGAATTAAGAACTCATTTCAACTGATAATGGCTTGTTTCCATGTGTGAAATTTATTTCCATTGAGTAGGGGTTATCCGCCAAATATATTTGTATTAATTTATCTTCAAATGAAAAATTATTTCATTTATTGATCAAAGCTTCTAAATCGTTGGTTATAATATTCATAATTTTGTTCAAATTGTCAAATATATTTATTCCTAAATATTTAGCTTGTTCTTTAATGATATCAGACTAATTGCAGGCATCACTGGTTTTACTTTAATCTCTGTTTTATTCTAAATAAAATTTGTAATACTTTCAAAAATACTAATTGCTGTTCTAATTGTTTAAAGTTCATGCTGTTAAAATAAAATAATTGGCAATAACTGTATTTTAGAAGAGAAAGTCTTACTTTTAGAACCCTCAATACTGTTTCTTATAAATTCTGCAAATGGCTTAATGTAAGGATCAAATAATAATGGTTCATAGGTTCATACTAAGCTATCTGCCCTAGGGCATTTATAAGCCTAGCCAGAGTGTGTTTGGCTTTCGCCACCCATTTCAAATTAATTTTGCTATGCCCTTTTTTGAGGTTAGTATACTGTGCCTCTGTCTAACAGTGACACAGAAGTGATACCCGGGGTAAACCTATGATCCTCCCATCCACTCATCAAGATTCCTCTTGAAGAGAGTCAATGAGGAACTCTGCCTAACCTGGACTGGGATTTTATTCCAGAGTGAAGGGAGCCTCTGGGTTATGAATCTGTCCCTCCAGCATGTCCTATTTATTTCAGTGCTGAGGTTCAAGTCTCTCGAGCGCGTAGCTCGATGGGATTTGGATTTTCTGAGGTGCAGCATATCCATTAATTCCGGGTTGGACATGGCTTTATACGTCAGGCACAGACCGCCTCTAAGCAGGCGGTATGCCACTGAGTAGAGCTGGAGTTTCTTTAACCGGGCAGCATATGGCATCTGTTTGAGCCCTTTGATCCTCTTGGTGAGGTACTTTTGGGGTGTTTCCAGTTGCTGCAGGTGTCTGGTAAAGTACATCCCAAAAGGGGCATTGTACTCAATTATGGGCCTGATGAGAGATGAGTAAAGAGGCACGATGACCTCCCCTGACCTAGATGTGAATCCCTTCATGATTAGGTGGGCTATATAAAATGTTTTTCTAACCACTTTGGCCATGTGGTTGTCAAATGAGAGATTGCTATCAACTTGGGTCCCCAGGTCCCTAATTACTTCTTCTGTACTTAATGGATTACCACCTATGTGGTAATTTGTGGGCACTTTGTTTTTGCCAAAGGGGATGACTATACACTTTTTGGCGTTTAGCTTGAGGCCATGGCTCTGGCACCAGCTGTCTGTTTCTATGAGGCCCTTTTGGAGGATGCTTGTGTCAGCTGTAGAGTTGATTATGGTGCCCAGTTTGCAGTCATCTGGGAACTTGGTCAGCCGCAGTCCTTCCATGTTGGCCTGTACCTCCGAGAAATATATACTGAACAAGAGAGGTCCCAGGACTAAGCCTTGTGGGACGCCACTTGTAACTGGTTTGGAGTGTGACATAGCTCCATCAATTCTAACCATGTAGGTTCTGTCCTTGAGCCAGTTTGCAACCCATCTAGTGACATAGGGGTTTATATTTAAGCTGGTGAGCTTATCTATAATGCCCGAGTGGGGTATTGTATCGAAGGCTTTTGCGAGGTACAGGTAGGCTGTGTGGACCACCTTCCCCTCGTCAGTGGCCTTGGTGACTGTTTCAAAGAAATCAACCAGGTTTAAGAGGCAGGATCTGCCCTTAACAAAGCCGAACTGGGTAGGATCCAGTGTCTGTAGGACCCCAATATCTTTATTTATGAGGTCCATGATGATCCTTTCCATAGCTTTGCAGACCAAGCTAGTCAGGCTTATGGGGTGATAGTTTCCAGGGTCCGTTGAGGCACCACCTTTGTGGAGAGGGATCACTGTTGCTGTACGCCACTCTTTGGGTACATATCCTGTAGTAAGGCTGAGATTGAACAGTAGTTTTATGTTTGGGTTTAGCTCTTCTTGGAGTTCATGTAGGATGCAGCCCGGGACACTGTATGGTCCCATTGATGCTGTGTTTTTTGCTTTGGAAAGGGTGGCTCTTACCTGTGCATCTGAGATGTCAGGGGGGCAGCACTCTGCTGGGATAGATATTTGCCCTTTTGGTGGGGAGGGGGGGGAGAAGTTTGTGCTAAACCTGTCAGCTAGGATGTTGGCAACGTCTGTGGGTTCGGTGCATTTTTTTGTCATTTTGGACTAATTCTGAGCATATCTGGGAATTCCCACCCAGGTTCCTAACATAACTAAGGAAAGCCTTGTGATTATCCTTAGTGTCCTGTGCAATTTGTCTCTCGAAGCTGGCCTTAGACGATTTTATGAGTGCCCGTAGTTTTTTGCTAATTCTGATCAGAGATGCCTTCCCTTTTTGGGATTTCGCTCTATCATGTAGTAGCTTCCTCATTCTATTGTATAGTTTTGTTTATGGTCCACCAGACAGGACGTCTGCCTTTGAAGGATTGGGTCTTGGTTTTATTTTGGATTGCATGATCCATGCATTCCTGAAGGTGTTCATAGAATTAGTTTATAAAGGATTCTGTGGTCTGGGCCGTATTTTCCACAGGCCCGGGGGCTTTGAAGGATTCCACCTCGGTTTTGAGGACTGTGAAATTTGCTTTAGAGAAGTTTTTCACTGTGGTTTTCTGGGCAGGGGGCGGGGGCGGGATGTGAATATCCAGTGAGATTAGTTTATGGTCTGATCTTACCAGTGAGGGATACACTTCTGGTCTGGAGCATAGAGTCCCCATGTTGGTGATGATCAGGTCCAGTATGTTTTCCCCTCTTGTGGGAGTGGTAACAAGTTGTTCCACAGCATTTGAGTTTATAAATTCTAGGAACCTTTGGGCTAGGGTGTTGGAGCTAGAGTAATGCTTCCAGTCTATGTTTGGGTAGTTGAAGTCGCCCAATATAATGGTGTTTGGAGAGACCTTCATATTTTCCAGTGTTCTCAGGAAGGCCGAGTGGGGTTCCTGCATTTGGGAGGGTGGTCTGTAGCAGGCTATAAACTGGAAGGCAGTTTTACCCACTGTTAGTTGCACATGGATAGTCTCTGATGCTTCGTGCTGTGCCACCAACCAGGCGGTGTGGGTATCTTTGAAGAATATTGATACTCCCCCTCCTTTTCTGGTTCGGTCCAAGTTTTGGGGCCGAAAAGCATGGTATGAGGTATAACCTGGTAGTGCTGGGGTGCTCTCGGGAGCCTTGAACCAGTTTTCTGTTACTGCACAGATATCAATGTTCTCCATGCTAAGGAGAGTTTCGAGTGTGTGCATCTTGAGGTTTGGACGTCTGGCGTTGAGTAGCATTACTCTTAGTTTCTTATCCCTTGTGATACCTATGGAGGTGGGTTTGTCTTTTGAGCCTTGCCTAAAAAAGGCATTATGGGGGTAGCAAGAGCCTTTGCCAATATCCGAAAGCCCAGGGTTGACAGGTGCAAGCCGTCCCTAGTGAAGCATCGTGACTTGTCGAGCATGTCATCCCAGGCTGACAGGCATTGGATCCCCTTTGAATGACACCAATACTTAAGCCAATTTTTGAAATTGATAATCTTGTCTTCATATTGTGACATCATTCTTGGTGAGGGTAAGATGCTACTCAAGGTCAGGGTCATACCAGCCTGGGCTACATGCTCAGAGAGCTCCTCTATGTCTCTTTTCATGTATTCCAGGGAGGTACGTCTCAGGTCATTCACACCAGCATGGACAATGACCGAGTCATATTTGTACTTGCCTTGGAGTGACCTGAGTGCTTGTGTTATGTGGCGGATCCTAGCGCCCGACAGGCAACTCACCGTGACCTTCTCCTTGTTCAGCCTGGTGAGTGGGACGTCAGTGTGCCTGACAATGGAGTCACCTATTACAAGTGTATCAGGTGTGTTGTTTAGCCTTAAGGGCTGTGACTGTTCAGCACACTGGCTTTGTGAGCTATGTGTTGCATGTGTTTTGTTTTGGGGTAGTGGTTGCTTGGGTGTCTGCTTTGGAGGTCTCTGGTGATAGAGGGCATCCTTGCTTAGTATCCTTGCTAATATCTAATGTATTTGAAAGAACAACACATTTTAATCTAAGCTTTGGAACTAACAAATATTCATCAACATTACAACAAACTTATTAGGAAAACCATATATTTCTTGATACTTGTATCAAAAAATCAAAAATCCAGATATATAACAATGTAGTTATTAAAAATTAATCTATGACTGATAATTTATTTATATTATCATGCTTCTTATTATGTAAAATAAAGTAAAACCAGCTCGGCTGTTATGAAATATATCTTTATCTAGATGTTTTAAGCTATCAAATGGGCATAAACACTTTATAATCACTATTGAGTAATGAAATAGGCCTATATGATGTACACTGTTTTGAGCCCATATCTTACTTTAATATATGGGATATTAAACAATGTTTCCAGACTGGTGAAACTTGAGTTTTACTTTGAATTAGAACACATATTTTCTTAAAAACAAAAGATCCTGTGGTAAAAGTTCACATATTTTTGAGATAATACCTGCTTGCCCTGGATCTTCATTATTTGTAAGCATTTTAATCTGTTCTCTGATCTTCTGATAACTTGTTTTATTATTATTTCAGAATACTAAATTAAAATTCTTATCATCAGATTCATTACTTCCAATATATGCGTCTTTAACATTTATTTTCCCCATTTGTTTAATTGAGCATACATTTAATTTGATTTGTCTTGCCAAATGATTTGGATTGGTTAGAAATCCTATTAAGTCTCCTTAGTATAGATGTATAAACTTTAATTTTTCTAATATTTCTGTTTTATGCATTTGTGAATATGTTTATAATTTCTTCTATTATTTTGTATGTTTATATAGTGAAAAATTAGATTTGCAAAAAGGTAATAAGTTTATCGTATAAAAATGCAATTCTTCATCCCACTTTCAAATTTTAATGATATACCAATATTTAATCTTTTGATATATGCAAATCTTAAGACAGTCCCAAAATATTACTAATTATATATATTTTTTTCTAAATATTCTGATATTTCTTTGATAAACCAATATTTATAATCAGGTTGTTTAAATATGCATGAATTCTGTAAGTTAACAGTAAGCTTAGTTTTCAAATGCATATTAAAAAACATAAGGCATTATGCTCCAATACAACATAATAATCATGTGTATTTCTATTTTATATTGCAAATCTGAGGAGATGAATATTCTGTCTATTCTTGTTTCTGTTCTGTACACAAATAAGTAATGTTAAAACATAAAGAATCCTTATTTATACTTAACATTATATCTTTTAGATTAAGATCAGTAATCCAGTTCTTAAAAGCTTTAGCAGTGGATATTATTTTATAATTTCTTAAAGCATAAGTAAATACACAGTTAAAATCCCCCATTAAGATTAGACTACCTTTTAAACTCTATAATATATCTAATATAGCCACCTCAACTCATTGACCTGTTATCCAGTACACATTAGCCAAGGTGTATAATCTTTTATTATATTCTAAAACTACTAAAGCTAGCACTCCTCTTATATTCATAGAACTAAAATATATTTTAGTCATTGTTTTTATTTTCCAGGGAATAGCTGTACCTATGTTTTTCTTTAAAAGAAGCCTGTAAGATCAAATCATAATCCATATTAATTAGTGCTTATATTTTTCTAAAAGGGTGTGTCTTATAATAAGAAGCACTTTTTAATGTCTATTGCTGAGAGGGTTTGCTATGACATATGCATGTATTTGTCTAGTTCTTGTACCAGGTCTATATTATAACTGTGAAACCTCATACATACATACATACGCGAATACGGAATCAACAACACATATTGAGCAAACCGCAAAAACACTGAACATCCTGAACCGCGAAATTCAAAATGTCGAATTGGCATAGTTGGCCAACCTCACCACCCACTATGTACTACCTATCCAAACAAAATAAATAATCCATATACATAACAAAACCCTACTTCTAACCCTAAACTAAAGCTTACATATATTACTATGTTTGCACTTACCTTAACCTGCACTCTAACCCTAAGGTCCGTAACTATTGCACACTTACCTTAAGAAGCCATACCGGAGAAGGGCCAACTATGACTATTCGGCATTTCAAATTTCACGCTTCAGGACGTTTGGTGTTTTTGCGGTTCGCTCAATATGTGTCGACATTTCTGTATTCGCGCAACTGCGGTTTTGCTGTTGTAATAGGTAACCCTTGTACCTACCAATGTCCTCAGTTTGTTTGTAGTATTCATTAAATACACAATTTACTTTTAAGAAGTGTGATTTCTAGATATGCATTCTGTTACTTCTACTGCACTGTATTAAAACAGCCATACTATACTATATCATTATGTTGCATTACTTGGTTTCTCTGCTTAGCCATGATCCTACTATTACATTAGATAAATGGGCTTGATAAACAAGAGAAACTGTGATGAAAATAAAAATATAAAATAAGCAAGTTGTAAATGTGTGTACTTTACTATTTTTAAAGTCACCAGTACATGCAGTTTCAAAACATTCAGTGCAAAAGTTCAGTTATGGAATGAAAAAACGATTGCAGAATAATCTGAAAATAACCAAGGTTAAGCAAAAAATATTAACTATTATAAGACTTGTTTTACTGAATGACTACATTAAGCAAGTAAATGCATAAAGAGGGAAAATGTATTGTAGAGAAAATACATAGTGTCTGTTAAGGATTAACGTAGAAGACTAGGCATCCAGATTTCATAATTATGTGACTGGATCAAGTATAACAAATGATAGATTAAAGCATCTGATAAGGCATAGCAAGAAACAAAGCTTACAAAATGTAATAAACTATAGTAGCAGCCAGTATACATCCACACATTTAAATTCAATTCTGAAAAAATAAGCAAAAATAGATGTACATTGTAAGATGTATAAATTTAGAAAAGTAGCATTGTGATAATGTAGACATGTATACCAGGCAATATAGGAGAAAAAATGAGGTGAAACATCAGAAGTGAACCACAGATATCTTAGAAAACAAACTATACATACAGTGACAGGACAAGGTAGTCTTACACAGACAAACAGATAAATGGTAAAGATGAGATAGATGTGTACCTAATGCACAAATGAGAATGCATTCAAATACTTTGTGAATGCAACATGGATGAATAGGAAAATCTGATTGTAGGTAGGTGGTAGTTATAGTCATACCACCAACACGTTAAGGCTACTTGAGCTGTCAGCGAATGAGTGCATAATTCCGTGGCTATTTATGCTAACATGCAATGGCCACAAATAATTCTAAGCAAATTAAAGTCATGAGATGCAAATGAGAAATGATGTAAAATGGCATGTTATTGAAGCTTCCTCTCACCTACTTACAATTTATAGTTACATTTTTCCACCTCCCCTTGCTGTTCACAGAATCATTATGTATAAAGGATCTATTTAGCCTATCTACTTTGCAATCCGTGAAGACTCTGCCACTTGTTGCTAGCCTTGCTGTTTCCCATTGTGAAGGCTGTCTTGGCTGAGCACAAAATGTTTGTGCCCAGTGGTGCTCACCAGCCAAGAAGGCAGAGATACAAGCAGAGAAAAACCCATTATAATTTTCATAATCAGGAGATACTAGATCAGAATAGAGTAGACAGGGATATAAGTGTCTTAGTGAGTAGGTGTGACCACCACAGGGGTACTGAAAGAATCCATGGACTTCCTATCCCGGTTGATATTAAGGTATGTATAGCCCTCACTATACCTGTCATGGAGACCTTCTACAGACAGACCAGGGAAACACTGGGTATCTGATATGCTTCTCTGGATCTGTATAAGTCTATTTCCTGGTGTCTCATCAGCACAGAGTCAGGACTATGCATGCCTTATATCGAGTGGCACATTTCCTTGAGGTACTCCGTGCAACAGATTGCACCCATGTTGCAATTAGGGCCTCTTCTGATTCATGTGGTGAGCAGTACCACAGTAGGAAGGGCTACCATTTCATAAATTGCCAGATAGTGTGTAATGCATGGGGGTGCATCACCAGTGTCTCTGCTGAGTATCCTAGTATTGCAAACGATCTCCTTATCTGGCATATTAGCTCACTCTTCCACCTTCCTGCATAGTAGGATGCACTGTGGTTATCTTACCATAAGTGGAAAATATATTTATCATTTTTTTTCTTTATTATTTAAGTAGTTATTCACGGTAACAGTACTGATGAATGCTAAACCACTGTTTCTTTATTTAGTTCCTATCCCATTTTTCTCTCTCTTTTTTTTGTTTGTTTTTTCAGGTGATGCTGGATACCAGCTGGAGACATGGCCCTTAACACCAGTGAGAAATCCAAGTGGAGCTGCAGAGAGAATTTTAATATAAGCCTATCCCAGACCTGTATCATTTGAGAGGGTCTTTGACCTCTTAAAGAGTTGTTTTAGGTGCCTGGATGAGTCTTTCTGGGGGTGCCATTAAACATGGCCCAACTTACTGTATGCAGCATGTTTCTTGCAAGTTGCATTCTGTACAAAATGACCATGCACTGGTCTCGTGGTAAAATGCCCCATCATTTCACTACAGCTCCCACCTTCCATTCCTACTATGACTAAGGGTGTCCAGCCAACAGTAGTGTAAGGGATCGCATGTGGCAGGCAGGTGCATGGCATATGGCTGCACAGGTAAAGAGATGGTGTCTAGTCAAGAACTACAGACCATGTCATTTAGGTTAGGGTTTCCTTTCTTGCAAAAAAAAAAAAAGAGAGAGTATAATTGGTGCATACAGAGATAGCTGTAGGTTATGCTGTATGGTGCATGGTCTACTTTTGCTGGTCACCAGACATTCTTTATCATTAAACAGTTTCGTCTCAGAATAGGAACTCATTAATGTTGACAAAAATCATACCAGTGTACTCAGACTCGTGTTCTGTGATGCTGTAAGGCATCATAAAATAAAAAATCACATTTTTAGCTATCTTGCACAATAAATTCTAGTCAGGTAGCATACCGAACTATCCACATACAGAATGTCCTGAAGTGGTAGAATTAGTAAAAAGTATTACTTCAGAATTTAACAGGCATTCATACCTTGCAAATGAATGAAGACATTTTTATTTTGTATTGTGCAATGCTTTCTCTGTTTCACCTATGTTGTTTATCGAGGTACTGCACATCAGATTATGTTGCCATACTCCGTAATTTGTGGTATCAGAGACAAAACATATCATTTGTTCAGTGAGGATGGTAAACTGACATCAGTGTTTAAATGATAAAGTACTCATTTTAATGTGTAATTTCTTTACTAGTGTTTCCCTAAAAACATGTGTTTTACTACACTTAAGTTGGTAACTGCCCGGTGTAACAATGGAGAATAATGCAGTATTAATGGCTGCAATTTTTTTATGACACACAGCTTTATTTCCATATTTCCATGGTTCCATGAGATTTTAAGCAGTAGCATTACAGGAATGAAATCCATCCAGTTACAAAATGTCTTAAGTTACCCTCATTTTTCTTTAAATGTACGTAATAACATTCCCCTTCAAGTTGCACGTTGACAAGAGTGTAAGTAACAGAAATGTCACACTTGAATCACAGTAGGTCAATGTCAAATGCATCATACATTTCTTAAGGACAGGCTAGGTGATAATGTAAGTGATTTTCAAGAGGGGTTGTCCTGAGATGGATGGCGAGTTGTTCTAATGTCGACCTACTTGCTGAGGTGATCCTACAGACACTGATCTGACAGTGTTGCAGGACCATGACCAAGACCTAAAATGCATGGTTCTGCTAGGTGTACATGAACAATGACATGGCCTGCATGAAATTTGTTATGCTTGTTCCCTCAAAATAATTACAGTACTTTCTTGAGAAGTACTTGCAGTTTCAGGTGGTCTGCTCTCACATGTTTGACAGTACTCCATCCTCTTTCCCCTTATCGGACTTAAGTATGAGTCTGTCTTGCAAATCCTAACTAGTGAACAGATGAAGGCAGCCATGACTGCTTAGTATGAATGGGTGAGATCATGGCATTATCCCTACTCTGTGGCATTTAGATGTAGTACTGGAAATCCTCACATATGCCTTGGAGGACTCTGACCATTTCTAACAGACTACCTCTGGCAGTGCTCTGAGCCCTAACAATGTCACAGCACATTTTCCACTGGCCAGACAATTGTGTGTGTGTTCCCCTGAGGTAGCAGTAATAAATTCCTCTACCTGGCTCCCATTTGTAATAGTGTCACTACAGACACTGGTACCTCTGAATATCTGCATTCATCCTGAAAGTGTTCATTTCAGTTGGTGATACTGGTATACAGGTGCATGGGTTTAACTCCCTGTACAAGCACAAGTGTAATGTTAGCATGTGCTTGACTTTGTGAAGCACTTCACTTCCTGCAGAGTTACTATCATGTTGCAGAGTATGAGATCATATCACTAAACTAAAGGACTACATGCCATATTCCTCAGGCTGCCTCTTAAAAAATGTCCAGCAAACAAAAAGATGCCCAATGTTGAGAGTAAGAACACTTTTAATTTCAAAAAACAGATAAAAACAAATAAAAACATGTAAGCACTTTCACGATCGCTCGCTTCTTCAGACCTTAACTGGAAGTTTTTTGTATTTAAAGGCCTGTTTTTATCTGTTTTTTGGAATTAAAAGTGTTCTTATTCTCAGCATTGGGCATCTTTTTGTTTGCTGGACTTTTGTTTTTGGATATCCCAGATTCCACTACATTCTTTTGCTGCAGTTATTGTTTTTTGTTTGCAAGTGGAATCATGGCTGAGAGTACTGATTTGGATTTGAGATGTGCATTTGGACTGAATAAGTCGATGTATAAGGAGAAAACAGTGGATGTCAATACTAAAGGTACTGTAGGGATAGCTGTCCATGCTAATCCCCTGATTGGTGTGTCTTTTAGCGATGAGGATGTTACACTTAATAATGTTGACTATAATGAAGTACAAACTTTTAAAAAGGCTTTGAGAGTACTAGAGGATAAGCTGTTTAAGCATATGTGTCTGCTCTGGCAGCGCTTTCATTTCGAAGCAGCTATATTCTATCAGATAGTCCCTAGAGGGCTACGGGTACTAAACATGCCATCATATGGTGATAGTTTGCCTGAATTGCTTAAAAGGTGGCAAACTCTTAACTTGCAACTAAGTCTGGACTATATGGCACTACTTAATGACTATTTTCACCCTGAAGAGGATACCTTATCACAAGAAATCAATTATTTGACTTCCCATCTGATGAGCACGTTTAAAGGACAGGAGTTTGAGCAGCTATTGGATGACTTATTACTTAATGTCTCTCTTTATGAGAGAAAATTAGAGAAAGAGAAGACTAAGAAGCTCCGCAGGGACTTTGCAGACTTCTGGGATGGTAATGTGTTCTCCTAGCTGAGGTATACTCAGCCGAATGCCCCTAAAGGAAGTACGTCATCGTTAGATCAACGTACCACAACTGTGACACCCAGAGCCATTAATGGAATAGCTGGTGATGCAGAATGAGCTGTAGACTGTGTTAATGTTCAGAAACTTGTTGTGGGAAAAGGTGATGTCAGCCTTCACCAAAAAACGTCTGTGACTAAACGTAAGTACGGAAAGCTCGCAAGTGGATTTAAAGGCACTGAATGAACATTTGGATGTATCTGGAGCTTTAACCATCGAATGCACTGCTCATTCTGACTGTATCTCTATAGGTGGTCATTCACCTAATAGAACTGTAAGTACTGATGCTCTGCCTGCTATGGCTAAGGATAGTACTGTATTTAAAGCTCACTCAGATCAGGACAAACCAGATGAGTTTTCATCTGTTAATGTATCTTTAGCCTCTGTAAGTGAAGGAACAGGTATGGGCTTGTCTGTTGCTACTAGTTTAATGCTGCTAGCAGTTCAGATGTAGTTTCTTTATCTGTGGTTGATGTAAGGGATGATATTGATGTACATCTATCTAATGATTCTGTATTACGTGACGGTACTGATGTACATCTGTCTAATGATTCTGTAGTAAGTGATGGTACTGATGTACATCTATCTAATGATTCTGTAGTAAGTGATGGTACTGATGTACATCTATCTAATGATTCTGTAGTAAGTGACGGTACTGATGTACATCTATCTAACAATTCTGTATTATTTGATTCAGGCTGTTCTCTAGATGTGGTTAATACGAAGAGTTTAGACTCTGTAGTTAGACTTAAAATTCCCAGTATTTTTTTGGACAAGAGCTCTGTCGCCAATAAGAATACTAACTTGAAATCTGCATTTATTTTGGGAAAAAGCACTACCCATCAGGCAGGACAAACATATAGGGAGGTCAAGGAGTCACAGAAGGAGAGGCAGGATGTAGTCAGACCCTACGATTTACTCCAAAGTCCCCATGACATGCAGTCAGAAGTGAATAATTTGTTTTTTAACTTGTCATCTAGTGAGCTCACAATAGAACAGCTAGCTGTGTTGAACAAAGGTCTTTCTTTTGTACTGGCTATGAAAATGGGCCTTGTGAAGACTATTTTAGATCTTAAAGTGTTTGTCAGGAATATTATGTTGAAGACTATCTTTTCAGGTAGTGATACTGGAGTATGCAGCACTTTTAAGAAACCTAACACATTTACACCAGTTAACTTTCCAGCTATGGAGTCTTTTGTTAAGTTATGTGAGGATGACTTAAGAAGGTTCTTTAATGACAAAAATAATAAAAGGTTTTTTAATCTAACACCTAATGAGCATGAGGCACTGAATCAATTGGTTAGAGCAGTGCAGCTAGTTATTAGACCAGCTGACAAAGGAGGTGGAGTTGTAGTGTTGGATAAGTCTGTCTATCTGGACAAAATGCAGGATATGTTGTATGACAATACAGTGTATGTGTTACTGCAGAAATTTCAAGTTAATGGTATAATTAACAGGCTAAATTTCTTTTTGTATGACTTACCAGTGACAGAGCAGATAGACTATTCTCTCTCTACACTTATTTTTCTGAAGAGCACCCCACTATACCACAGATCTATGGATTGCCAAAAGTGCGCAAAGACACCAAGGATCCTCCCTATCGCCCCATAGTTTCAGGAAGGGGATGGCTAACTGAGCCAATGTCGATATATGTCGACAAACAACTGAGAGGTGTATTGGGCAAAACTGATACAGTTTTGAGAGATAGTAAACAGTTTCTAGAGCATTTATACAACTGGGCTAGGAGTACATCTAGTAATGACACCAAAAGAATGTTACTCTAGATGTGAAATGACTGTTTGCTGTGATACCCAATGAGGATGGGATTGAGTGGGTTAGGTGATTCTTGATTAAAGAAGCTGGCTTCTCTAACTCTAAGGTTAGCATGATCTGTGCCCTGCTAGAGCTGATATTAGAGAATAATTTGTTTCTCTTTGAGTCAGAATACTTTCTACAAGTTGTAGGGGTAGCAATGGGCACAGCGTGTGCCAACACATATGCAAACTTGGTTTTAGCCAGTTGGGAGCTAGAATGCGTCTTCAGCAAAGATCTATATAAAACACGTCATGTTTTATAAGCAATTTGTGGATGACATCTTTTTTGTTTGGGATGGTACTATGGATGAGGTTCGAGCCTTTGTGGACATGTTAGAGACTTCAACTAATTACTTGTCTTTTTCTCTGCACTACTCTGTTGACATCATTGATTTTTTAGACATTACTGTGAGCAAAGATATGTTAGGTAACATGTCCACTAAAATGTACAGGAAACCATGCAGGAAAAATAACATTTTACATTGTTCTACTATGCATCCATCCCACGTTACTAGGAACGTGGTTAAAAATCAAGTTCTTAGGTGCATGAGATTGCATACTAATGCTGACTCTTTAGAGCAAGCTTTAACAGTGCTAAAGGCAGATCTATTGAAGAGGGGCTATAAGGGCAGTGAGATAGATAAGGAAATTAGAGAACTGAATACATCAGTTGGTGTCAAAGTAAAACCTTACTTCTCTGACAGCTCCTCAAGTATAGTGAGGGACACAGAGGCTAACAGCAACAAGGGTGTAAATAGGGTCTGTTTGACCTATTCAACAGAGGTTAATAAAGTGTGTGAAGTCATAAAGAAAAATTGGTCTATCCTGTTGACTGATCCCTCTCGTCAGTGAACATATAGAACAATTTCCTAAGTTTTGTTTTAAAAATAGCAAGAACTTAAAACAGCAACTCTGTTATACACACACTGAACCATATAGGCACCTCAGCTCCCAGCGTAAGGGCACTCAAGCATTCCGGTCTTGCAAGGCATTCAGTTATATATGGTCTACACCTTGATTATGCATCCATTAAGTATGGAACCTATGCATCTGTCCTTTTATGCAGATTGTTGTACAAAAAAAAATTTAGTCTATATGGCTAAGTGTAATGTATGTGATTCATATTACATAGGAAAGACAAATCGTATGTTTAAGGACAGGATTCTGCAGCATCAGAGTGATTACGAAATAATAAATTAACAAATGCATTAGCAAAACATGTATCTGAAGCTGGTATGAGTCATAGCTTTAAGTTCTTGGTACTACAGAAATTAAATGAAAGTTTAAGGGAAGGGGATTTGAGTAATGAGACTGAATTTGCAGAGTTAAAATGGATTGTCAACTTTAAAGCATATGTGCCACCTGGTTTAAATAGTGCTGTTGCTTTAAAGCCTCTCCTAAAGAAGAGAGGCTTAGTTCACTGATAAGTGTTAACACCCAACAGTTTTAATTGGTTTTAATTAACTGGAAGTTTTTTGTATTTAAAGGCTTGTTTTTTTCATACTGTTTGCTAAGGTCTGAAGAAGCGAGCAATTGTGAAAGTGCTTACCTGTTTTTACTTGTTTTTCTCCGTTTTTTGGATTGGAGTTAAAAGTGTTCTTACTCTCAGTATTGGGCATCTTTTTGTTTGCTGGACTTTGTTTTTAGATATCTTAGATTCCACTACTTTTTTTGCTGCTCTTAAAAAACGTATGTATGTTTTAATTAACATCTTCAAAGCTCACTCTTCTGTTGCTCTTCTTGAAATGTATCGGTATAGTGGAACTACTTGTTTCTGCTGCTGACCCTGGAAATCCTTATTTGAAACCAGTACTAATACTGTATGCTTATTAAGCAGATGTGGCAGTCCCTTGTCATGCACACTGCCTTTATTCTCATTCTGTGCAGTTATGAAAGGCTTATCTTTTAACAGTAATTTTCATGGGTTTAATGTAATCATTCCCTTTCAGCATTCAGTTTTCTATATAAATATGTTTTGCTGTTTTTAAACAACCTTGATGAGGAACAGAATGTTACTGCTGCAGACATCTGTAATAGCCAGTGTCCATACCACCTCTAATTATTCCAGTGGCATCGTCTTCTGTGTCACATAGTCATCCATGTGGATGGAGAGGAGGTGTTCCTCATCTGGTATTAAAGTGAAAGTCGATGGAGCCCCCCACGAGTTCTGGCATGGGCAATTCCTTTCTGCCTTGCCTTGCTCTAGCACTTCCTACCATATAATTTATCCTTTTCTTGCACTGTGCTTAATGTGCAGTTTCTTCCACCAACTGCATTAAATGTCCAGGGCAAGTGGATTCCAAGTTTTTGCCCACTTAGATTGTTTAGGCCCACTTTTACCAATCAGCTATTTGCCATATGTCCTAAGGACTGCCATGAGGATTCTGGTTTCCTCAAGGCTGAAGTTACTCTTCATTACCCTTGATAAATGTTGTATGCAAATTAGATTAATTTACATTTAACTCTATGAATCACAGTAACACGTAAACATGTACATCCACTTATGAACATAAAAGTCATTCTTGGCTACTCATGAATGTGGGCTTCAGATCAGATGAATGCACTGTAGAAATGGAGGAGTCCACAACCCTCTTATGTAAAAAGTATTTAAAAATAGGTCTATCCCCAACAAAACTATAGTAAGTATGACTACACAGAGCAAACTTCATCTGCAATGTCCGAGCACATACAGAGTCGTAAGAAGCCTATGGCTTTCATGTAGTCCTTCACATGTACTTAACACTTATTTCTAGGTACTTTATGCTTTTGTCATAAGTTGGTATATTATTCAAATGCCTTCACTTTTTCTTATTCAGCATGAATAACCTGCACTAGTTTTTTTCCCTGTAAATGTACATGGCACTCTTCTCAGATAACCAATATGCAGACACAAAACCACAGACTATGAATACTACCCTGGCAAATTAAAATGTAAGCAATGTTTGAAGAGAGTCTAAACAATATGCCACTGAACTCAGAATGACTTCACCAATAAAAGCACATTTCAAGACAGAAATAACTGCATGTGAACAAAATGAACCCATCTGTGTTTTTGAAGGTTAAAGATTTGAAAAGATGAGCTCCCAAACAGCAAAATAATTTGGCATCATAAATATACTAAACTTTAGAAAAGATATAGTTAAGCATTGTTAGATGAGGACACATTATTTGACAGAAAAGTATAGTACGAAATAAATCATAGGAATTAAAAATATATTAAAATAGACGGGAAGTAAAGCATTACAAACTGAAGTTGCATATTGACACAACTGTGAAACCAGTAGCAGAATTGTATAGTACTCTAACACTTAATGAAGATGAAAACCTAAAGGAATTCAAATAATTGTATAGAAAAGAAAAACGTAGTAGTATCTACAAATTTGGAGGAATTACACAGAGCATCCGACCAAGGCTTAAATAACCTAATGAAAAGCATCCGCATAGATATGAAGCCAGCATAGAAGAAATGAAAATGCATACCACACCAATCACAGATATTGCCACACCATTATCAAAATTAATGATAATCTCACCTAATATTTCCCTCTTTCCTCCAATAATTTCTTTTTTTTACAGTCTCTTCCTCTACCGTTATCCATCTCCCTCATATCTTTACCCATCCTTAGAAACTCTGCTCAGTCATATACCTCTTCTTCCTAATAATTATCACCCTATCCCATGAGTAACAAAAGACTTTCAATTTCTACTTGCATTACTTTTTTTCTAAATATATCTAATTCGTGTGAAAATGCATATGCATACATGTATGACTTGGCACGTGTGTGCTTACTTCGGTTCCACAGGTTTAATCAAATATTTCTTTTAGCACAGATTTCATGTAAAAATAGTCAATGGAAGAGTTGACCAAATTACATTACAGTTGAACTGCCAGTGACTGACAGTAATATAAACTCTGTATACTCCACTCCCCTCCCCCTTACTTTGCAGTTGCACATCCATGGAGTAGTCATGGATGCAGGTTTAACAGTAAGTCATGGAGGCAATCAAATTAAACAAGACATGGTTACTCTCAATATACTAAGGCCTATAAGGCAAAAGGGGTTACTTTCACGTGTGTAATGTCTGTTAACAAGTATAAATAATACATGCATACATAAATAAATAAATAGGCCTTCAAATTCATAAAAATGCATTCTACTCCCTAGATTTCATACACTGGCTTTTAGTGACCTGATTCACAGACTTGAATTATGGCACTGAATAGTGGCACAAAAAGGACTGTGTTTATAGATGGTGTACAGGAGCACATATTACAGAGAAGTTATGTACTCACCATAATGTTCCATTTGTGTTATCCATTTTCATTCTTCTTCAACATGTGGGTTCAAATCTGATCCTCTTATTCTTTTACAGCTTGTGGTCTACTGCAAACTCTTGAGCTCCTACTTTACCATCATGCTATAGTCTCCCTCCATACCGGAGATCTTGTTTGCCACTTTTTATTTATAAACAACAACAATGTACATATGAAAAAACACTTTCTGGGGCTCAAAAAGAGGAAAAATGGCTCCTCGTTTCCACTCATTCTTCCAGATGTCATAAACCACAAAAGGTAGGAGGTTGGGGGGTGAGTTGAGGAAGAATGAAAATGTACAACACAGATGGAAAGTAATGTTAAGTACATAACTTCTTTATCCGTTGTAAATTTTCATTCATTCCTGAACATGTGGGACAGAGTCCCCAGCTACCTGAATACTGGGTGGACTCTTAAGAAAGAACATTCCTGAATACCATTGAGCTGAAGGCTGACCTTCCCCTACAGACCAGATCAACTTTGTAATGAGAAATAAAAGTATGAGGATTAGCCCAAGTAGCTGCAGCACAAATACCATCCATGGAATATCTAGATAGAAAGACTGAAGAGGTTGCCATGGATCTAGCTGAACAAGTTCTCAAAGATTTTGGCAGGGGCAAACCCAATTTATTGCTGACAAAAGAAATGCCACTTAGCTAAGGTTGTTTTGATAAGTGGCTTACCCAATCTCAGTTCTGAAAAGGAGACAAATAACTGATCTGACTTTCTCAAATTATCAGTTTTGTGTATATAGAAACGTAATTGTCTGTGAACATCCAACAAATACAAAATGTATTCCCCTTTGCTGGAGAAATTTTGGAAGAAAACTGGCAGGTTGATGGATTGATTAATGCTGGATCCTGACACCACCTTAGGAAGAAAAGATGGTTTGGTTCATAAAGACACACTATCTTTATGAAAAATCAAATAAATGGGGTTAGACGTTATAGCTTACAGTTCTGAAACTCACCTAGATGATGTGATTACTAGCAAAAATATTGTTTTCCAAGTTGAAAACTTTGGTTCAAATGGTGATGGAGTCAGGGGTTGTAAGACTAGGTTCAAATCCCATGGTGGAGTAGGATCTTAAAAGGAAGGTTTCAGTAAAAAGGTTCCTTTAATGAATGTCTTGCGTAGTTGCATTGAAACTAAGGATGAATTATCAACTCTGACATGAAAATTAGAAATAGCAGCCAATTATACTTGAACTGTTAAAGAAGTAGCCCCTTCATTAGTAGTAGTAGACAAAATTTTGAGAACTTTGGTAATGATGATAAAAAGGAGTTGATATCTTTCTGTTGAGCCCAAGCAAAAAATCTTTTTGATTTACTTTTGTAAATATTCCTAGTGGAAGCTTTGTGACAATAGGATGTGGCAGACAGGGGAGGAGAGGCTGGGTTGTTGAGCTATCGATGGAATTGGATAAAGCATGTGGTCAACCTTATGCCCAAAATGTCCAGATAAATCAGGTCTGTTGACTGAGACAAACTATCTGGAATTAGATCCATGACCCATGGAGGATGAATTAGATGAGGCCATAGGAAGGGGTACCAAATCTGACAAGACCAATAAGGGGCAATGAGGATGACTGTGCTCTTCAGTTGAGATGCTTTCTGAAGACATTTGGGGATTAGAGGTGTTGGGGGTAAGCATAAAAGAGACTGGGGTGCCAGTCATGGAGAACAGCATCTTTCAGTGATATACCCTGGTGGAAGGATCAGGGCAAAGAACCTGCTGCACTTGAGGGGAAATGCAAAAACATCACAGCATAGTTGGCCCCATTGATGAAATATCTTTTCCACAATTTCCCTGTTCAGAAACTACTCATGAGGTAAAATAATGGACCTGCTCAACTTGTCTGCTATCACATTGGATTTCTCCAGAATGTGTTTGCTAACAGAAATCAATTGGATGAGATCACCCATCGCCACACTCTCAGAGCTTCTTGACATAAGGGTAATATCTGGTTTCTCCTTGCTTGTTGATGTACCAAACTACTGGCATATTGTCTGCCTGAATTGCAATAGCACCTGAAGGGAGAGAGTCTTGAAAAGTGTGCAATGCTAGAAGATCCAGTCTCATTTCTAGGACACTGATATGCCTGTTAACCTGTTCTGGGGACCAGGTGCCGTGGTCTGTCATTCCCAAGAAGTGACCCTCCCCCCACCCAAATTGGGATTCATCTGTGTTCATTATGGCCTTGTGCTGAGGATGTTTGAAATGGTGGCCTTAGGAAATCTGATATGAGCAAATCTACCACTAGAGATATCTTTTGCCTGCTTTAGTTATTTTGATCTGGGTGAGCAGAGGCTAGTATATAATGGACCACTGAGATCCCAGGGGCCATTGAAGAATTCTCATATGGTATCTTTCCAATGGAATCAGAATTATGACAGCAGACATCAACCCTAACACGTGTAGAATTTGTTGGGCTGACCGTGAAAAGTTTTGAATGATCTTTTTAACTCGAAATCTTATAGTTTGCACCCTTGGCAGGAGAAGGGAGGCTGTCCTTGATACAGTATCAAACAAGGCTCCTATGAATGCTAACACTTGAGTTGGTTCTAGTGGAGATTTGCTGAGATTGATTGTAATGCCTAAATGAGTGCACAAATGGAGTACACGGTTTCTCCCTTTGATTAATTGATGCCTGGTCGGAGTGGTGATGAGCCAGTTGTCCAGGTAAGGAAACACTCAGAATCCATGTAGTCTCAAGTGAGCTATTACTATTGCCATGTATTTGGTGAACACTCTGGGGGCTGTGGTGAGGCCGAAGGGCAGTGCTCTCAACTGATAATGACTGGTTACTAGCCAGAGGTGTAGGTATCTCCTGGATTGTCTGTTCACTTTTATGTGATAATATACATTCTGAATATCCTGAAGATCATATTGAGCACATCCAGTCCTCCCTGTGCAGGAAAGGCAAAACGGACTGAACCATGACCATCTGACACTTTGGGTATTGAACTGATTTGTTCAGTTTGCTGAGATCCAAAATTGGTCTCTAATCCCCTGTTTTATTTGACACTAAAAAGAAAGTTCAGCAAGTTCTGGATTCTTTCTGGTTTGGGGGGACCTCTTGGATGGCTCATTTTTCTAGCAGCTTTTTTATTTCTACTGCTGCTGTTTCCTCTGAATGGGTGGGATGTTGGGAGTTTTGATTACTACTAAAGGGGAGGAAGGGAAAAGGGAATTATATACCCTGTGGAAATAATCACTTGCACTGGTGTATCTTCTGTAATGACTAGCAAGGTCTCTCTAGTGCAGGGATAGCTGTCCAGAGGTGGACAATCAGGCCTCCTTTCAGGAGAGTTGATAGGGTCTGTCAGAGAAGGAATTTCTGGACCCCTGGTTCTGTGGGCCTCCTCTGCCATGTGGGCAGTGTATTCCATTAGTCAGGGGAAGAGGGTTAACTCTATCTCCACATGGATCATAGAAAGGACCCTGGAATTTTTTGAACCACATTTTCCAACAATCTCACTGATTCCTAGAAAAGGTTCTTTGAGGAGTTGAAAAATGTACATCCTCTGCAGACAGGATCTTACCATCTTGGTCACACCTGGAGTGTGTGTCCTTCACTTTGGGGCAAAAGAACTTCCATCAAAAGGAGTTTTGATTATGGAGGACTTAAAGGGCTCCAAAAAAAAAATCACACAGATGCATCCAGGCATGGCTCATAATGGAAATGCCTGCACCCACTGCCCTTGAGGTACCTTTAGTTGCATGTGAGATTAACCTCATAGATGAGCTAGCAATGGACTGTAAGGTAGCAAACTGTGATACAACAGAAGTCTGTGCATCTGCAGGTACTGCTCCTGAGAGATATTTGTAGAGCTCTTTAATTAATTATATTCCTCTGTAGTCTGATAAAGTGCAAAACAGTCATTGACGTGTAAACATGCTTCTCAAACCTGTTCATCACCCTAGACTCCCTGTTAGAGGGATGAACAGATGAACTCTGTTCCATAAGTTCCTTCTTTGTGGCCACCTTTATGACCATGGCATCGACTGGTACTCCCTTCCTCCAAAACACTTTCCCCTTGGGTGGTGCCTGGATCCTGTCTTGTATCTTGGGGATTGGAACAACAGAATCAGGTTCCTTCCACTACCACTGAGAGATCAACTCAATGAGCTCATCGGTGGGTGGAATCACCAGGAAGTAGATGGGCCAGATCAAAATGCCTCCAGGAACACAGATTCCTCTTGGGAAGGGTTATCGATAGACCAACTACTCCTTTGCTTAAAGATCTCCAAAATGTCTCCAAAGGAGATATCAGGTGGTGATATTTGAAAACCTTCCCCTTCATCAAAATCAGTACCTTCTGCCATTGACACCTGAGGGGACTTCCTCCTCATGTGCTTTTTCTTCACAGGGAATTCCACCAGGGGGTGCTCTAGAGAAGTATCAGAAGAAATAAGGATACAATATTGAGTGGCCTGGAGACTTTGGGCTGTCTGTCCCTGTGTGACAGAGGTATAAGGCTCATGGCTCAAAGACATCTAGGAACCAGATGGAAGATCCAAGGGGGAAGGAACTGCCTCATTGCCCTAGGAAGAAGGAAGTTGATGGAGTTAAGAAGGCATGCTTCTGGACCATTAGCTCCCTCTATGCTGAAGGCAGCCAATCCAAGGCAGAAGATGGAGTTCAGCTGTCCAATGTCAAAGCTCCAAGGGGCAGAGAAGGCTCCGACTGTGTCTGATCAAGTCTAGCACCTTGGAGTCAACAATGACCCTTCAGCTCCGAGAGTTGTCCATCTCTGGCACAATCAGAGCTGGTTCACTCAGAGAAGGAATCAGACCGAAGATACCACCATCTTCAGATCTGAAACAGTTCCAGAGGGCTCAGATCCAAACTTTCTGAAACTGAAGGATGCATCAGAGAAGGGGCCAAGATGGGTGAAGCAACACTGGTGAAGGTCTTCTGACCCAAAGGGGTAGGACCTGGGAGAACTCCTATCTGCATCTGTGCAGAGAGAAACTTCCTCATGATTCTATCCACACCTGCCTCTATAAGACTCCTGGAAGAATGGGAAGAAGCTAAGGAGAGTGATGTTGAGTGATCTCTAAAAAGAAATGGTAGCCAAGAAGAGACCAGGTCCAGGAAGGATGTATAACAGGTCCAGTGGAGATGTTTTGGCTCAGAAAGAACTGGATCCAGTGAGTCATACCTAGTGTCTGAAGCAGTCTGATATGAGAATTTGGGCTTTAGATCTGACCATTTCAATACCTTCCAGCCTGGCTCCTTGTTTGAATCCAAAATATTCAACTAGTCATTTCCTTGACTCTTTCTGGCCTGCCTTGTCAAAATCAACTTGTTTTTCCTGTTCACTAAAGCTCTAGGATTAAATGATTTACAAATCTCACAAGAGACTTCCAAATGGGCAGTCCCCACACAATACATGCAAGATTTGTCGGTGTCAGACAAGCGAATCTTGTGCCCACACTCTTTGCACTTTTTAAATCCAGAAAGTTTTTCAGTGATACTCCCAGCAAATAAGAGGAAGGTTGTGTAGAAATAAGTTTTCTTATAATAGGAAAAAGAAAGAAAGGAAGGGAATAACTACCAACAATGGTAGAAAAGACTACCGGAAATGGTAAAAAAGGAACAGAGAGGAAAAATTACTACCAACAATGGTATTTCAATACACTAGAGAAACGCATAGGGATATGGGATATTATAAAAAATACTAAATTGTAAGAATATATACAAGAAAAAGATGTTAAGATATTAGAATGGAAAACTTCTGCGACTCACTATAATGCTTAAGAGCTGACAACGACCACAACTATATGTGAATGCAGCAAACAAGATCTGAGGTATGGAGTGGAAACTATAGCATTATGGGTAAGGGAGGAGCTTAAGAGTTTGCAGTAGGCCATGAGCTGTACAAAAAGTGATAGAGTCAGATCTGAGGATGCATAAAGGATGTACATCCAAAGATTTCTCTAACCACAGACCCATAGCAATAATCTCCCCATTAGCTAAGAGCCTTAAAAGATGTATTCACACCCTATTTGTTTATTACCTAACTAATAATAATCTCATGACAAATGCACAATATGGATTCAAAATCATTCATAGCATAACCACCACCCTTATTAGCTTTAAAACAATATCAACAATGAAAGGAAGAAAGACCATATTGTTACTTCCATCTTGTTTGATATATCCAAAGAATTCAACACAGTTCCACATCAAAAAATAATAGTGAAGGGGCGGAGCCCAGATGGCCAACTGAGAGCAGTGAATTTTGAGACCTCCATAAACTAGTATAATAATATAGGAAAATGTTATTATTTTCAAGTTTAAAACATCAGAAATCTATAGATAAACTACATAAATATCAATTTTGATGGAGATGTACAAAACTTTTCCTGTCAAGTAACTTGGGGATATATTGAGTCACTGAATATGAACTCAAGAAATTCTCATCCAGATGCTGCTTTGAAAAAAGAACTGCAATTGATGGCATCTACATTACAGTAACTATCTTTGAAGATGGATGACTTTACAAATGATGTGGAAAACCTGAAATTAAATTCTCAAAAACAGACTGATACGGTTAAGGAACTATTTACAGCAACACCATACAAAAATAACAAATATAGAAACTTTTAAATTACGTTGAAGGGAGACTCAAAGAGGAAGAATTTCAAAAAGAATTTCTGCTTTAACAGAATACATGGCTGTTTAACAAAATATATGACTTAGAAAACAGGAAAGGAGAAACAACACAAGTATGAAACCTGAAAACACTGAAGGTGAAGACATTATTTCATTCTTAACGACCTGGATTCCTGAAATTTTAGACTTGAAAGAGGGACTTTCATTTGGAATTAAAAGGGCACACAGAAGCAGGTTTCCTCAGTACCCGTACTCAACAAATACTCCACCTAGATCCATAGTTATAAAATCATTTCTGGACAAGGAACTAATATTAAAATCTGCTTAGGGAAAATCACCCTTAAAATACAATCAAAGCCTGATAAGGTTTTTCAATGATTATTCTTCCAGAATACTAGAACAAAAGAAATAAGTCTGGCCAATAATAAAACTGTTGAAATAAAACATTAAAGCACAGCTGGACTTTCCAGCCAAGATAAAAATACTTTTTGCCAATGAGATGAGAAGCTTTAATGACTTAGAAGAAGCGTCTATATTTATCAAAAACAACAACATAGTATCTATCCCAGATGAAATGGAATGGCTGGGCCCTACTCTTAAAAGAATAAAAGAAACAAATCATTGGACTGATGCTAGAAAGAAGAAACAAAAAAACTGATTCCAAAATAGCTGTCCCAAAAAATTAACTCTTATAACTGCATCTCTCAAAGTATCAACTGATATGGTACATCAATTGTCATCTGTTTATTTAAAAAAAAAATGGAGGGATTCTTAAACAACTGAGAAACAGTAATGATTATTCAGAATGTTCAAAGAGTCCAATAATTCTTCACAAACAAAGGTAAGTTAAGATGGGTTACTATTTACATTATATATAAGCAAAACAAAGCAACATATAATACAAACATAGACATTGCTATTCCCCTACTTCAACTCAATGAATACTTATCTTGTTTATTTTTCATTGATTTTACTTGTAATAATTTAAGTAATTAACTAATTCAACAAGGTACCATTCATCAGAGTTCAGACTCAAATGTAACAAATTAACATCATATATAATAGCAGTAACAGTAGAGTGTTTTGAAAAAAAAATGCTGTCATGGAGACTACTGCCTTTTGCAGTTAAAGTATGATTTAGAAATGTCATGTATATCCTGGTTAAATAATAATAGCAAGCTCTTCGTACAAATGTCATCATTATTCTGTTTAAATATAGTGAATATCAATTATGGCAGGTATCATAGCATCGAATTCTGTTTGATCAATCCTGATATGGTGTGCGTGGATGAAGCTGTGTCTGGCAGCTAGTACAAATGCTGTCATTATTCTGTATAAACATAATTAATATCAATTATGGCAGGTATCATAGCTTCAAGTGCTGTTTGATTACACCTGACATGGTGTATGTGGATACAGATGTGTCTGGCAGCTGTTATATGTTGCCGCTTTCATCTCTGGGAAGCTGTGGGTTGTGGCTTGTGATCGAGGTTTACTGATGCTTGTGTATTAGGAAGATACATCTGGTGTTTTAGCCTGGATACAGGGGAAGGGGGTGGATAGAATTGTGATCTGGGATATTTTGGCAGAGAATGTTTTTTATGTACGTCTGCTGAGTGAGTGGTGGGAGGGCTGGATGAGTGTGTTGTCTCTTGTTGTGGCGGCTTGTTGGGAGTTTTTTTTTTTCGGATTTGTTTGCTCTTCGTTCTTTTCCTGGCTGCTGCCTCACTGAAAGAGAGGGAATTTAGGCTTGAAGTTGCAGTGAAGTGAAGCTTTGCTTCAGGTGCATCGTGAGCCTCTGGTATACAGTACAGACACATTAACAGAAACAGACGCTCCCAGGTTGCTATGGTAATGAAGACAGAGTGACAATAATGCTTAATGGCTCTGAGGAACCTCTGAGATGATTTTTGGCAATGACCTTTTTGGTTTTAAAAAAAAATTATATATATATATATACATCAAATAAAAGGGCTGCTTTAAATCATATGTACACATATTGATGGTCTCCCAACACTTCATTTAGCTCATTAAGTTGATTCTTGATAAAATAAATAAATAAATAATAATAAGGGCAATTTTATATTTAAAATGTATTTTGATCCAAACACATTAAGGACTTGCATAAGAGTGGAAGTCTGAGTTATTGTGAAAGACTAACAGCACTTGATCTCGTGCAGTACCCTTAGCAGTGGTCTGGGAGGTGAGCTTGCTCGGATGTGCTGGGCATATGGGGATAGCTGATTCTAGGGGGTGCTTGGGGCTGCTGAGAAGTGCTAGACAGTCATCAGATTTCCTTCATGGAAATATCTGTGGGAATGTAAACTGTGTTGAGTGGTTCACTGGCAGAGTGGCCACTGCATGGAACAGGTTGATAAAATGGAACAGGACAAATATTGGTTTGGATATTTTAAGAACAGCCTGGAAACACACCACATGAACTAGTGAATGGTATTCTGGCAAAACTGGATGGGCATTGTTGCCCATGCTTGAAGTACTGATGTGTGTGTATGTAAGGATGGAAATAGACTTATAACAAATAAGAAACTAGAAGGGTCTCATAATTTAAAGTCTATGGACTGTATAAACATGCTTGGAAGGAGCTAATAATAAGACTAAATATTACAGCTTGTGGTCTCTCAAATAACTAAGCAACAGCCAGAAAAAATAAAACACACAAAATAGTTATGTAATGTATGATTTTAGTAAATCTAGATATAAAATATATAATCATCATATAAGATGAAGCAGTCTTCTGAATTTAGATATTAAAGACAGGATTTAATAACATGAGCTTGTGTATAATAACACTACTGTCTTAACTTGTCATATGACATACACTACATTGAACATCAAGGGGAAGCATGATGATTTTCTTATATAAGTAAATATGCATAACAAGTCATGTAATTGCTTTAACTTGAATTGTAGTTTTTGTAACCCATCTTGACCATATATAATACTTAAGCGGTTACAAGGTAACTAATGTTTTATACATGACATCAAGTGACAAAGTTGCTCAAGAGAAACAAAAGAAGCCTGAACTTGAAATGTCACAGAATGTAACAATCATATTCTGAACAAATAGTATTAAATTGGCAATAGACACTCAGTTTAATAACATGGGCTTGTATATAACAACACTACTGTTTTTAACTTGTCATAAATGACACACACTATAATGAACATCAAGGGGAAGCATGATGATTTTCTCATATAAGTAAATGTGCATAACAAGTCATATAATTCCTTTAACTTATTGTGGTTTTGTAATACATCTTGACCATACATAATACTTAAGCTGTTACCAAGGTAACTAATGTGTTATACATGACATCAAACTGACAAAGTTGTTCAAGGGAAACAACAGAAGCCTGAACTAGGAATGTCACAGAATGTAACAATCACATTCTGAACAAATAGTATTAAATTGACAATAATCACTCAGTTTACCCTTTGCTGATTATACAAAATAGAATGTTGCCATTTAAATCCAAAAACTTTCAGTATATGCCATAAAATGGCAATTTATGAATATGGAAAGGGAACTTGTAATCATTAATCACAATAAGTAAATTTATTGCTTTTAACCTACAATTTTACTCATTTTATAATATATGACAGATATGAAAATCCTTGTGTGTAGGAAATGGGGGGAAGAGGGATGCACTGATAATTAAAATGCACTAACTTTCATCAGTGTTTACATAAAACAAATTTGATGCTTTAAGTAAGTTAGCAACAAGTGATTACTTAAATGCTGGCAAACAATGAAATATAACTTCTGATATAGGTAGTAAAATACATTGTATTATAATCATTAGGTGTAAATATTATTACCATCTATTTATATTAAGTAATACGTTTTGAAAGATTTCATCAGTAAGGGTGAATATGTTAAATAACTGTGTGCTATAATCTTTTACTGACATTTTCTATATGATACATCCTACTTTACTATGATTGAATTGTCATCTACCTTTCATGTAAATATTAATTGCTTATACAATAAGTAGACATTTATATTGTATTAAAATTCTGTCTCATCTACAATAGTACTATATCTGTTCAAAATAATATAAATATTGCTTATTCCTATTACAAATATTCTCCATATGATAATTCAATTTATGGAGCACAGATGTTCTGGATTGTCAAGGTATGAGTGATAATCTGATAGACTTAGGTTTATCCATCAGATTAGGAATGATTTTTATTCCATGGCTAGTGCAGATCTTAGTTAACATTTATTAGTTTGAATTTATTTCACAAAAACATTTTTAGTATGCCTGACCAAAACATTACTTTATTGGTAAACACTCAAAAGTATTAAACTGATCATTTCCTTTAAAAGCTTAAACATATATAGTTATCAGAGGAAAATGTTTAATAGTCACACTAAAACAAAAAAATACATAGTCTAAATAAAACTTTATTATCTTTAAATACCAATGGCTTAAACAATTCTAGCAAGAGATCAAATCTACTGAAATATTTAAAACTGAACAAAGCACAAATGGTCTTCCTTCAAGAAACTCATTTCAAACAATGACAATTACAAACGGAATCCTAAGGAATATATGATATTGGTGCAATCCACTTATAAGACAAAGACAAAAGGGGTAACACTTTTATGGAAAACAAATGTGATTAACCCAGAAATTATTTATAAGTATGAAGATAAAGAAGGCCTTATTGCATTAGTAATAGTTAAATATAATAAAATAATATGGACCCTAGCCAATCTATACTGGTTCCCAGGCATTAGATCAGGAACTGTTAAAAAACACTTGGATTTCATTTCCAATTATTTTAGGAGGAGATTTTAACTGTATATTTGATATTTCTGAAACTACAAATAAAAGACCACTGTGTACAGCTGCTGAATCTAAAGCTTTAAACAAGGGGGTAGAATCATTTCATCTTGTAGATACTTTCAAATTTAAAGAAGATACATCTTTGTTGTTTTCCCATCAAGATCGCAGATTTGGTACCCAAACTAGAATAGATAAAATGTGTGCTGCCCATGACTTACACTTTAAAATCATTAATTTCTCAATCACTCCCTGCCCATTTTCAGACCATAATTCATTGGTACTAAAACTTCAAAATGGGTACAAACCATCAATCTTTAACTCCAGAATTCCAGCATATATAACTAAAATTAAAGAGTTCAAACCCTGATTATCTGAATTACAGTTCTTAGATATTAATTACACCCACAGAGATAAATAAAATAATGATATAGGACTCATTAAAAGCTTACATATATGGTAAAACCTTAACTTGGTATTAAAAAAAATCAGAGAATGGGATTCTGAATTAAGTCTACAATCTAAAAAACTGCTGTCAGTAAAAGCTGAAAAAATCAAAATCATTTGGAGATGAACAAGAAAGCAGAAGTATTAAACAATAAATACAATAAAATTCTAACACATAAAACTAGTTTAGCTTTAGAAAAACTAAAAATTAATACCTTGCCCACTTCTCCCAAATATCTACATAATTTAACCACAGGTATCAAAATACAATCAAATGCTAACAACCTTAAAAGTATGTTCCATGAAAAGAAAGGGAAAAATGTCTTGGATATAGCGGACATTCTTGATGCCTACAGAAATCACTATATGGAACATTTCCAAAAAGAAAACATGCATATTGATCAATTAAATCTAGATGAAAAATGTTCTAATATAAAAACAATACCAGAAAAATTAAAACTGGATCTTCAATCACCCATATCCTACAAAGAAATTACAGATACAATAAAACAGGGTAAAAATAATAAAGCTCCAGGTATAGCTGGCATAATTATGGAAATATATAAACTTCTTCCTTCAAAGATACTATCCCTCTTCCATAAAACTCATACCTCATATAGACCTATATCATTAATAGATAATGACTATAAGATATTTATGACAATATTAAGTAACAGAATGAAAATACCATGATCAAAAAAATAAATAATGATCAAACTGGATTTGTATATCATAGACACACACATGACAATATTAAAATGATAAATTCTCTTATAGATTATGTTAAAAAAGAAAATAAACACTCATAATTGACTTAGATATAGAGAAAGCCTTTGATTCCCTAAATTGGGACTATTTATTCAAAATTCTGGTGTTATTTGAATTTCCTCCTTCCTTTGTTCATCTACTAAATAATATTTATACAAATAATTTAGCGTATGTTAAGCTAGGTCCTTTCACATCTGAATCTATACATATAACAAAGGGTACTAAACAAGGATATCCCATGTCACTGATTTTATTTGCTTTGGCTATTGAAATATTGGCAGATTCAATATGCAACAATACAATAATCAAAGGAGTAGATGTTTATGAAAAATACAATTCTAAAGTAATGCTCTTTGCTGATGACATATTATTAACATTATCCAATACAAAAGAGACATTAGAAGAATTAGATATTTTAATTGACACATTTTACAGGACTTTAGAACTTCATTTTAATAAATCAAAATCAAAATTTTTATTTTTAAATAAAAAAAAAAGAATTGCAGATGAAGGGTAATCACATTATAGGGAAATAAGAATCTACCTTAAAATATCTAGTAATTGAGTTATGCAAGGATAATAATGAATTTAGTCTCAAAAAACTACAATAATATCATCAATATAATTAAAATATCTGTAGAAAAGTGGAACAAAATAATATTAACATTTGAAGATAGACTACAGTTAATAAAAATGGTTTTACTACCCAATAGTCTATATATAGCTCTGGCAATACAACTGTTACCAGAATAGGAATATACTCAAAGAAATAAACTCATGCCTAATAAAATTTTTATAGTTCCCAAAAGAAACAGAATTGCTTTAATACATCATGTCAGACCATGGAAACAGGGAGAATTAAACTTTCCTGATACAGAAATATATAAAAATATCAATATCTAAAACAATCTCAGATTGGACAAGTCCAAATTCTTCTGCAAATTGGAAAGAATTACTAACTGCAATATCAATAAATGAATTTGATTTACAAAAAAAAAAAATTGCATAACAGATAAAAACAATTTGCCATAGCACATATCATGTATTAGTATGCAATAGAACATAAATACGCCCACTAAAACTCATATGATTATTTATGACATTGACTCATTTAGGAAATTTATTAATGCAAATAGAGATTTAAAAATCTGGTTTGATCTTTAACACCATTCATAGTTACAAAGAGCTATCCATATAAAATATACAGAGAAATAATTAATTCCTGGGACCAGAAAGGATTTGTTTATTAATTTCAATGCATCAAAGAACTAAAAGTTCTGGATATGCAAACAACAGAAACAACATACAAAATTCCACAACAAGATTGGCCAACTATGCAAAGCATTCTGATGTATTTGCAAGATTTATGCAGAATGATTAGTAATTCATTTAAAGAAATACCTATATGAAATCATATATAATAATTATCACATGGGAAGTAGTATTTCGAAATTTTACAAGATATTGCTAAATTATAAAACACCCAAATCTTCATATTGGAATTATATAATAAAAGGACACTCAGAGCTAACTGAAGAAATTAAATCAAATATTTTATTATCAATAAAACATACATTCTTTACACAATACTGGAAAGTTTTTAATTGTAATTGCTTGCACAGAGCATTCTTAACTCCAGCTAGAATTACTAAAATTAATTCTTCCGAAAAGGGAATATGTTGGGGGTGAGAGCAAATACATAATGCAGATTGGAATCACATTTTTTTCGACTGTGTTAAAATTAAGCCATTTTGGAATGGTATTAAAAACTTTTTACAAGCTTTATTTATTTATTTATTTAAATTTGTTGACCGGGAGTGTCCGACTGGACGTGGGTCCATTTTCAGCAGAGGCCCGGGAAGAAAAGCTCCACAGTAAAATAAACAGACAGTAGTTACATTGGATTACATAGTGATTAACAATTTAACATAGAAATTACTTACAACATATTTACAGATGAAGAACATAGTACATCAGTAGACAACTAGAATCTTTATCTGTGACGTACATAACAGGCATTAACAAATTTAACAATGAGAAGTTCCTGCTGTATAATAAGTACTAGGCTTATGAGCATCTGAGCTTGCTATCATCAAGGTAGTTAGTGGAGGTGAAAGAAAGGTAGTAGTTGGATGGGTGGATGATATTAGAGTGGGAGTTGCAAGGGCATAGCCAGCATGTTTTTAGGTGCGCTTTTAATAAAGTTTTGAAGTTGGTGCATGATGGTAATGGAGGTAATTGTGGGTGGGAGTGAGTTCCATAATTTGGCTATGGTGCAAGAGAATAGTGCTTCACCAGCAGAGTTATTGGCTTTAGTGATCTGCAAGTGATTTTTGTTGCTGGATCTTAGTGGTCTGGTGGTGCGATAGGGTTGGAGTAGATTCTGGAGGGATGGGACATTTAGTGGATGGTTTACTAGTTTGTGGGTGAGTGAGAGTTGATACCACTGAAGGAGGTGAGGGAGTTCAAGCCAGCCCAGTTCAGCAAGTGAGAGACAGTGGTGACTACGGTAGGATGCCCCTGTGGCGAATTTTGCGATTTTGTTGTAGCAGGTCTCTAGCTTGTTTAGATCACATTGCCTTAGGTTGGTATATACTGGAGAGGCATAAAGTAGGGTGGAGATAAGGTGGGAATTTGCTATTGAAATCTTTGCTGCTTTGGTGAGAAATTGTTTATTTCTGTATAATGCTCCTAGTTTTTGTGGACTTTTTATGGTCATGGATATGTGAATGTCAAATTTTAGTTTATTGTCTATTTCCACTCCTAGCAATTTGGTGTGTTCAGTTGGGTATATAGTGGTGTTGTCTTTTGCTGTGATGTTAAAGTGAGAGTTGTTTTGAGTATGTTTGGTGGGTTGGAAGATGAGTAGTTTAGTTTTGTTTGGGTTGAGTATTAATTGTGCATCGGATAACCATGTTTCAACAGAGGAAAAGGCTTCCTGTGTGACTTTTTGCAGTTTGGGTAGGGACTGGGCTGAGCAGATGATGGTAGAGTCATCTGCGTATTGGATGAGTGTGCCATGTTTGGTGGCAGAGGCTAGATTATTGGTGTAAACAGAGAAAAGTAGGGGTCCAAGGATGGATCCTTGGGGAATCCCTATGGAGACAGGTAGTTGGGGAGATATGTCATTCTGCCATACAACGGATTGTTGGCGGTCAGACAGGTAACTCTGAAACCAGTTGGTGACTGATTGTGAGAAGGATAGGTTATTGAGGACAGAGATAAGTTGTTTGTGTGGGACCATGTCAAATGCTTTAGATAGGTCTAGGAAAGTAGCAGAGGAGAGATAGCCATTGTTTTTATGCTGAAGGATAGTGTTAGTAAAGGAGAGTAAGGCAGTGGTGGTGCTATGGTTTGGTCTGAAACCATGCTGAGTACTGGAAAGGAGGTTGTTAGTAAGGAGGTAGTGTGAGACCTGAGAGTGTATGCACCTCTCTAGTATTTTGGAGAGTGGAGAGAGAATAGCTATGGGGCTGTAATTGGTTAGTTCTGCAGAGGGTCCGCCTTTGTGGAGGGGAATTATATGTGAGACTTTCCACAATGTGGGAACGTAACTTTCTGACAGAGATTGGTTAATCAAGATGGATACTGGGTAGGCCAGAGCATCAGCTGCGATTTGTAGGTATTCACTTGGGAGGTTGTCTGCTGCTAATTTGGTGGGTTTAAGTTTAGTTAAGAGTTTTTTATGTTGGAGGTAGGTACAGGAGAAAAAGAGAAGGCAGTGGGGATATTACTAGTTGAAGGTGTGGGTTGGAGGGGGGGTTGTGTTGTTTAGCTAGTGATAGTATGGTTTGGGTGAAGTGTGTGTTGAATGAGGTAGCAATATTTTCTGAGGAGTGAGGGATGTTAGGAGGAGGGGTACTGACTTTACCTGGGTGGAGGATGGAGTTTATGGAGGACCAGAATTGTTTGGGGCTGTGTTGTGAGGAGTCTAGGGCAGACGGGTAGTATTGGAATTTGTCCCGTTTTATTAGCTTTTTGACTCTATTGCGTAGTTCTAGGAATTTCTGTCTAGCTGCGGGGTTTTGGTTTTGCGCCAGTGCTCCCAGGCTTTATCCCTGTTTTTCATTTCTGACTTAGTGGTTTTCTGTAGCCATGGGGAGGGTTGTGCTTTGGTTCTGGAAAATCTTATGGGGCATGGTAATTAAGGATGTTCAGGAAGGTAGTATTAAAAGATTCAACTGCGTCATCTAGACTGAGGTACTTTAGAGCATGCCAGTTACATTCTTTGAGGGATGAGATGAATGTGAGTGGGTTAAAGTTTATTTTTTTACGTATTTGATGATAGATGACAGGTTTAGCTTGGTACAGGTATTTTTGAGTAGGAATGTTGGGGAGTGATCACTGAGGCTATCTGATAAGCAGCCTGTTATATATGACTGGGGGTTCTTACTGACTAGTATCCAATCCAGGGTAGAGTGCTTGCTGGAGTTTTTATTTATCCTTGTTGGTGACTGGACTAGTTGGGTGAAGCCATGAAGGTGTACATGATGGGTTGGATTGTTGCCAGAACAGGATTGCCAGTCAATATTGAAATCACCTAAGATGATAGTTTCTTGGGGGAGATGGTGGGTAGACCAGCTGAGGAGGGTTTCTAATGGAGGGATGTTTTGGCCAGGTGGGAAGTAGCATCCAGTTATGTTGATGGTTTTGTTTCGGTTAATTTTGAGGTTGGTATATATTATTTCTTCATTGCCTATTTGTGGAGCTGATGATTTTAAGATCTGGATGTTTAGATGTTGTTTAAATATTATAGCTACACCACCTCCTTTTTTGTTTAGCCGGTCTACTCTTAGTATGCCGTAACCTGTAGGGAGTATTTGCTCACTGGTAATGTGAGGTTTTAGCCAGGTTTCTGTCAGGACGACTATATCTGGGGAGTATAAGTCTATGGTGGCATGGAGTTCATGGACTTTGTTGGATATACTTCTAATATTTAGGCTTAGTAGAAGGAAGTCACTTGGCTTTCTATTGGCTGTAATATGGGAGAAGTTGTGGTTTCTAGTCTGATTATGAGGATTGGGGTTGGAGATGGTAGGGCCAGGGTTGGGGTGGATGTCTCCACTTAGGGCTAGTTTTGATATGCATAAGATTATTAGTTTTCTCAGTTTTTGAATGTGTTTGTTTATAAGGGAAATTTTATGATTGTTCTCTCTGGGTAATAGGTATGGTGGGAGGGTTAGTATGTTAAGTTGTAGGGATGCTTTACGTTTGAGTAATATAGTTGGAAGAATATGTGGGGGGGTGCATAGGGATGGTTCTTGAGTTGGCGGGAGGGGAGCTGAGTGAGGGTGAGACATGAGTGGTGGTGTGAGTAGTAGTACAGTGGTAGTGGTTGAGTGGGGGAATGATGGAGCTTTGGTAGGATGTAAGATATGCAAGGAGAGTGCATGCAGTGAGCAAAGGAAAGGTATGCTTGTACATGTCAGTTGAGGAGGTGTGATAGTAGAGGGAATATGGAGGAGGTAGTGTTGGGTTAGCGCTGTGGTTGGCTATTGGAAAGATGGGAGGGGTTTGAGTGCAATAAAGGTGGGACCACTGGGGGCAGGAGGGAATAGGGGGCAGGGCGGGGAGTGAAGCGGGTAGAGACCCTGTTAGGTTCTTGTATGAGGGGCTGGAAACAATCACAAAGCAAGACAAGTATGTGTTAAGAACAATCACAATTGACCAAGGACTGCTCTGAAACTGTAAGTCTTGTCTTAATTTCTCAGGTGGAAAACCAGGATAACCTTGTATCAGTAGGCTACTGTGGTATAGTTTAAATAAACAAACACACAGTATTGATCAGTTATGGATACTATTTGCTAACAGAAGGGAATAAGAGAAAGTGGAAGATGTGTGTGGTGGTGGGGGGGGGGCTGCTTACAGCCAAAGCACAGTGCTCTCCAGGGAAAATGAAGATTGGCTCAAACAGTTAGACACATACTCAAAGTTAACTGTAGCTGTTTGCAGACAGTTCAGACCCGGACTGCACTTTTCTTATAGGAATGTTAAAGGTGGTACCGCAGTTGAATACTTGAGTGGTGTTAGGTCTAGAAAAGAAGAGTACAGAGAGGAGTAAGCACTTTTGAGATGGTAAATATATATTATAAAGATTATAAAAAACACACTGAGCAAATAGCTACCACATGCAGGACAATGTCCTGAACCACTACTTAGTATATGCAGATACTGAGCCAATTGAAAGAACATTAGAAAACAAACACCCAGACAGTTATGTAGCCACAGATAAAAATATAGCGAGCAGCAATCTGTCGTGGTTCTCTAATGTGATTCTATCCACCAGTAACAGCACAAACTTATAGAAATAATTTAGACACTAGTATGAGCTGTCTACACACAACACTATTACATGAATAACATTAGTGAACAAGGTGCAGCTATGCAAATAGATCATACATACTATTATACTAGTAACAACTTGGTGCATGCCATAGTAACATCAAAAATAAAGCATAAAACATATGAGATGTCTAACACAATGCAACAAACATATACACTTGTAAAATGTCTAATACAATTCAACATAAATAGGCATTTACAGTTGTAAAACACTTACTGGAGAGACACTGAGCCTTCATGGGGCCTGTAGCAGAGTGGATTGTAGTTTTACAAATGGTGCCTGCCACAGGTAATATTTATTAACTCTGGGATTGTCTTAAGGTAATAAACAGGGAAGGGGAGGGGAGAACAAGGGTGTGAGCAGGCAGTTCTTTGTACTGCTGCTAATGAGCCAAAGCAAGAAAAGTATGTGTTAAGAACTATCACAATTGACCAAGGACTGCTCTGAAACTGTTCTCAGGTGGAAAACCAGGATAACCTTGTATCAGTAGGCTACTGTGGTATAGTTTAAATAAACAAACACACAGTATTGATCAGTTATGGATACTATTTGCTAACAGAAGGGAATAAGAGAAAGTGGAAGATGTGTGTGTGTGTGTGTGGGGGGGCTGCTTACAGCCAAAGCACAGTGCTCTCCAGGGGAAAATGAAGATTGGCTCAAACAGTTAGACACATACACAAAGTTAACTGTAGCTGTTTGCAGACAGTTCAGACCCGGACTGCACTTTTCTTATAGGAATGTTAAAGGTGGTACCGCAGTTGAATACTTAAGAGTGGTGTTAGGTTGGAGAGACACTGAGCCTTCATGGGGCCTGTAGCAGAGTGGATTGTGTGATTTAATGAATTTAAATGGATTAATTTAAATGAATTAAATAATGAATTAAATGGATTTAATGAATCATGTAACTTATCTAAAGCTCTAGTATTATTAAATGTGTACAAAGGTCCTCATTTGAATGAGTCGAATATGCATCTAGTATGGACAATACTTGCAATCTCAAGGAAGTGTATAAGAAGAAGATGGAATACTAACACAATACTGACTTTGGAAGACTTCTACAGCCTACTGAAAACCACAGCAGTGTTGTAAATTAAAATTAAAGAATTACGGGTTCATCCCAAGCCATTTATTAACAATCCATGGAAAAAGGTCTCATCATTGATTGATACTTTACAATAACTGAACAGATGCACTCTAACAACTTGATTGTTATACCTATAAAGTAATTGTATATATTGAGCTCTGTTATAGTGTCAGGCTGATGTAAATGGTGTACATAGTTATTAAGATGTTATATACAAATACCATGAAATTTATTCAACTGTATTTGAAAAATAAAAAATATTTGAGGAAAAAAAAATAAAACTGAAGCTTTCCTCCTTAAAATTCTGTCAATGTGTAAAGCCTCTGTTCTGGAACTACCTCTCTGGCAGACTTCAGGCAGTAAAGTAGCAATAAGCTTATTCTTCTTTCCCATCTCTATAGGTGTACACAAGGATCTATCCTTATCACCATCATCATCAGCCCCCTTTTTCCCATTTTTTCTACATGGGGTCGGGGTATCGTGTTAACTGTTGCCAACTCTCTCAATTTAGTGCAACACTCCTGCTTCTTCAACACTCATGCCCGACTATCACAGATCTTCTTTCACACAATCCATCCAACTCTTTGCTGGATGTACCCACTCCCTCTTACCTACATCCTGTCTGTCCAAAATCTTCCTCATCAGATGGACTTCTGTTTTTCTGCACATGTATGCAAACCATTGTAATTCTGTTCTCTTTGATCTTTTCCGCAAATGGAGGTACTTTGGCTTCTGCTCTTATGTCCTCATTTCTTTGCATGTCCCACAGTGTGCATCCTAACACCCTTCTTAGGCACTTCATTCCCATCACCTCTATCTTCTTCAGCTGTTCTGCCTTTACTGCCCAGGTTTCTTTACCTTGCAGTAGTACTGCTTGCACCACTGTCTTGTATACCTTACCTTTCAGCATCTTTGGCATTCTTCTGTCATAGACTATATCTGACATTCTATGCCAGTTGGCTGCCTCTGATGCCATATTATTTGCTATTTCAACTTCTTTATTAGCTCGTTAGCCAACCAGTAATTCTTCCTAGCTTGTCCAGTCGTTTCTAGCTCCCACTTCTTCCTGCACTCCTTTTTTTGATGACTTCCTGGACTTATGCATTCCACCACCAGCTTTCCCTATGTACCTTATTTCCATACCTGGCTCAGCCACATATCTTTTCTATAGTCCTAACACATGCTGTTTTTAGGCGCTGCAATTCTTGTTCAACTCCACTAATTTCCTCCTGTTTTTGGGGTGCTAAAGCCTGGAATTGCTTGAACCTTTGCACTATCTCCAGTCAACTTCTAGGTCTTCAGCCTGATCTCTATCAACCTTAGAGCCTTCTCTGACCACTGTTTGCAGTTGACTGTGGAAACTAGTGGTTTATACTGTGGGCCAAATTTCACTGGGGATGACTTTGCAATCAAGGATTCTGCCCCAGTGCCTTTTCCTTACTATGGGGAAATCTACCTGAACTGCATGTTTTCTATTCTTGTATGTGATCTTGTGGCTGTCTCTTTCTGAGCCATGTGTTAGCTACTATCAAGCCATTTGCCATACCGAATGGCCTCTCCTTCTTTATTCTTGTTGTCCCACCCATGTGGACCCAGGTAGTCCTTATAATCCTGTTCTGTCTGTACCAATATGTGCATTTAGGTCACCCATTATCAGCACCAATTCATATTGCCCTGCTTTGTCGATAACTATAGTTTTTTTAATTAAATAATTTGCTTTGACCTTCCAGATGTAGTTATTTTTAACTGAGCTATTGTTCTGAATATCTGGTCTGGTTCAGCTCTTAGGGGAGTTTATAAGCAAAGCTAGACCCTTATCTTGGCTCTTCATCAAAAATTCCAGGCTTGCCCACTTTTAACTTTTGGAGAAAAATAACTAAAGATACTGTATTTGCTTTGCTTTCAACTGCAAACCCAATAAGGTCATTATTTTGTTTCACTGAGTGATATAGATAACTGAATAATCCTGTGTTTTATGTAAACCTGCCTCAGGTATGTCTTCAGACCTTGCAATATTCATAGCCACACTTGTGTACTCAGTAACAGAAACAAACAAGCCTCTTGAAATACCTCACTCAAAATGTGTAATAGGTTTATTTACACTAGACAACAGAACACTTACTTCCCTGTAAGAAACATTAAAAAAAGCTCTTGGTTGTAGAACAGCTTTATCAAGCAATGGTGATCCTTGCAGACACTGTTCCCAAAGTATGTTAACAGGTTTGAACATATACAGAAATACACAAGCTTCAGGGAGATCTTAAAAGGACTTCTTCCAGCTTGATCTTTTCCCAGATTTTACATATTCCTCTTGACAAGTATCTTCTTCAAGTAAGGACTCAAGAAATCTGGAGCATGCCTCAATCTGCTTCTTTCTATTGTATTTCCCATTTATTACCAGTTCCTTATTAAGAGTGGCCTGCTGATCCTGAAGGCATAGTGTTGTCTATGGTCAGCAGCCACAAAAAGCACCACTCTGCCACATGACCCCTAGAGTATAGAATCATCGTTTAGAGTCCTAGTGGACAAGCTGTATGTCTAAGGCAGTCCATCCGTACTAATGTAAGTGGGGCCCAGATGATGCTTAATTCTAACTTTGTATGGCTGGTTGGTTAATGTCCAACAAGACAGTTAAGAAATATTGCTGTCCACTGTATAAAACTGTTAAAATATAGCGCTTGTCCTGTAATGTGCATATTCTGTTCTTGACAAAGAGGACTTGATGGTGTTGAGTGCCTAATTGATTGTCAATCACTCCCATTCTGTTCTGCAGGACTAAACTTTCACCTAATTTAAAAGATGGGGCGTTACTGCCACTTTATTATCTGGGACAGCACTGCATTGATATTAACTTTGGAAGCTTTGCCATGGACCAGCAATAGTTTATAGAAGGGAGAAGCTACCAAAATAGATGATGAGCAGAACCATTTAATTTAGTTTGAAAAAAGGCCTTTTCAGATTCAACTATCCATTGAAACTTCCAAAGACATTAAAATTGTTTAACTCAGGGAAACACACTTGGGATAACTTGCTAAGCTTATAAAAGACCTTAGTCTTTTTTTGGTTGCATGGGCCAGTTCTGATGTATAAACCGAAACAGGGGACCAGCAAACAAGGTACCTAGTATTGATATAAAATACTTTAATAAAAGTATTAGGTTCTTAGAACACAGACTGGTTTCAGCAAATACAAAAATCAAAGCCTTCTTCGGTGTGTGAGATTCATACAAAAAAGAACCTGTACATAAACAATTCATTAAGTCATGTGGTTAATTACATATGTTTATTGAGACCTGGTTTAAAGAGCCCACCAAGTTTAATGATCCATTTTTTCTCCATGGAGTTCAGTAAATCATGCCAACCTAATTTATTATGTCTAGATTTCAAGATTTTATCAATAATGGTGAAACTGAAACTTGCATTTAGATGAATGAGAGAATGTTTATATAAGGCATTGGTTTCTCTCTTGTGCCTGATGTCACTAAGGTGCTCAGATATTCGAAGTTTCAAAGGTCTTGATGTTTGACCAACATAAAATGCATGACAGGTGCACTTAGCCAAATAAATTACCCAATCTGAAGAACAATTAGCAAAGAATTTGATGTTAACTACTTCAGGGGTATTCTGGCTAGTGAAACTAGTAGTTTTAAATAGTTTAGTGCAATAAATACAGTGTCCACGAGGAAAACATCCAAATAGAGGGTCACCTGATATTGTGGTTTGGATGATAGTAGTTTTCACTTCAGAATGTTTGAAGTGATTAAAGAAAGCAAATAATTTTTTTCCTTTTCGGAAAGAAAATGAACATCTATCCCCAAGAATATCATGAAGTCTGGGTTCATATGTTAATATGTTCCAATTATGTTGAACAATATAGTGTGTTGGTGTTACGTCCATATGTGGTAATAAGTCTAGGTGGTTCAGAATTGGATTTTTGCCTAGTTCTATAAAGAAGCAAATCCGCACATTTCATCTTGTCAGCAGTATGTTTTGTATGTAATAACTGGCCCATTTTGTAGCCTCGATCATGAAATCTGTGTAAAAGATCATCCCTGAAGCGTGTATAAGTGTGCTGATCAGATCAAATGCTTTTGATATGCATAAACTGATTTGGGAATGTTTTTGCAAATGTGGGGAAGATGAAAGCTGGTGGCATGGAGCAGTGAATTTTCTGGGAATTTACGATGAATCTCCGTTGTCAGCGTATGGTCAGATGCCCGGCAAACCAAAATATCTAAGAAAATAATTTTATTTTTATCATAGCTGACAGAAAATTCTATTCCCCATTTATTTTCATTCAAATAAGTGGTAAATTCCAAAAGATATTCACTGTCAGCCCTCCATACCAACCAGCAATCATCCAAATATCTACGCCAAATGTCCATTTCATCAATGTAAATATTATGAGAATGGTCATAAATGACCTGTTCTTCAAAGTACGCCATGAACAAATCAGTGTATATGGGGGCAAAAGAAGCCCCCATAGCTGTCCCCTTAGTTTGCAAATAACATTTACCTTTGTAAAAGAACACATTTTTAGTCAATACATGTTCTGTCAGACGCAACAGAAGAGTTTTAAAGCCTGGCTTATATAGTTCAGTCTTATTAAGCCAGTATTCCAACACTTCCAAACCAGCCCAGTGTGGTATATTTGTATATAATGATTTTACATCTAATGTACAAAGTAACCAATCTGGCTCAAGCTGTGTGTCAGAAATTATCTGCAAGAATTCAGTTGTCTCTCTGATCCTTGCACGGACACATTGTAAAAGAGGCTTTAAATGTTTTGTTAGAAACAGAGATAATGGTTCCGTTAATGAATTTCTACCGGAGACGATAGGTCTGCCTGGAGGATTCTGAAGATCCTTGTGTATTTTGGGTAGGAAATATATGTGCTGTGGGCAAGGATTGGAGATAGTGAGTAGAGATTGTGTATTTTTAGTAATGATCCCTTCTTCAACAGCTGAATTGAGAAATGAGTCAATCTGTTTAAATACTGGTGTTGGGTCAATGGTTAGTTCAGAATAAGATCGTGCATTGGATAATTGCTTAAGTGCTTTGTGGTCATATTGAGATAAATCCTGAACTATTGAACCACCTTTGTCAGCCCCAATAATAACCAAATTATGGTTGTTAGCTAGTTTAGTGATGTTTTCCATACAACTTTTGGATACATTATTTGGTAAAGGTGGGGCTGACCTAAATTGGAAGTGAAGGTCTTTGATCATGGCTTGTTGAAACACGAAAACATGATGATTCATGGGTGGCATGAAGGAAGATCTGTGGTATTTGAATTCATCAGAGATCTTTGATGATTGTTGATCCTGAAAAAATAATTTGAGGTTGAGAATCCTACAAAAAGGAAACAATATCTTGGACAAAACTTTCTTCTGAAACAAAAAAACCTGGAATAAATGATAATCCTTTATTAAGAATTTCAATTTCAGAGGAGGAAAGGACATGTGATGAAATGTTGGTAATGTTTACATTTGTTACTTTGTCACAAACATCTGTAGTAAAGTTTCCATATTGTCCACATCTTTTGTGTTTTCTTCCCCCCCCCTACTCCTATGGGTAAACCCTGCATGGTTGTGGAATTCCTTCTTTTTAATGCTGGTGAGCCTGTGGCACCCCCTGAATCAGTATCTAGACCCGAAGATGAGTAATCATCAGCTGAAGTGTCAGTATTTTGGGGTGTAACTTTTTTAAGAATGGATTTGGACCGTTTCCTTTTGGGATTGGTCCAATTTTGGGCAGTAAATTGTACATGTTTTGCTTTATTTTCAAAATTAAAAGGATCACCTTTGGTGTAATCATCTAAGTCTCTTTGGAACTTTTTCTTTTTCCTTTCTTTTAACTGGGTTTCCAATGTGATTAGTTCCTTACTTAAATTTTTAATACCATTTGTATATATAGTCTGTCCCTCGAATTGCTTAGCCTTATCACTAAGAGAGGTAATAGATAAGATTTCCTATTCAATGATTCTATTATGATAGTCGGCCAAAATTTCAACAAATTTAAGGGATGTTGCTTATTGAACTTCACTCCATTGTTTAAGTAAAAGATCATCAGGGGTGTTAACCAATCATTGTGTATGTATTCTTAGGTCACGTGGAGTAATTCCTTTAATTAAATAGGCACGGAAAAGCTTGTAATGCCAAACCTTATTTCGCAAAGATCTCGTATGTTTATTTAAATTTGAAAAAAATATTTTCACAACTGTCATTATTGCCTGAAATGCCAAGATCATCCAACCTTTCACCAAGCGGGCCTATACCAAAAACAGAAAGATCATCTCTGTCAGAGGATAGCCCTGTAAGCAAATGATGCAATTCCATGATGCACCATAAAAACTATGCTTAAGAAATTCAAATGTAAACAAATATCAGGTATGAACTGGACAATATATTGAAGTGATAAAAATCAAAAGAACCTGATAAATTACCTTGGCCAGTTCAAAATTGGATCAATAAGCAATAAATGTTATGAAATATATAAGATCTCTCAAATATATATAGAAATCCAAATATAAAAAACAGTTGACAGTAATTAGGTCCTTTGCCAGTCCTATTTGAACCAATAAGCCCTAGGTCCGTAACTTCCCAATAACCAAATATTCAATGTAAAAGTCTGGGTGAAATTGGTACCGCAGACAAAATGACAGAGACCAGGACTAAAGAAATGTTTAAATTTTGGCTTAAATAAGCTTTCAATAAAGCATACAACAATAAGTGAGCAGCCAAGTATAAAACAACCAAAAATGCACAAAAACAAGTGCAATATGGCAGAAATACCAGTTATCTGGTTGCACAACATTGGGTGCAAATATAATGTAATGAAATAGACATATATAACCATAAAAAATAATCAAAAAATCTACCTATAAAAAAGTGGAATTATTAACGGATGCTCAGAAGGGACATCTGAGCTAAGATATACATGCCAATGTAATTTATTAGGTGCTAATGGTGAATGCCTATATAAATCTCAATAAGTAGTATAGAATCATTGAATAAAGTAGGGTTTTTGATTATTTTTTATGGTTATATATGTCTATTTCATTACATTATATTTGCACCCAATGTTATGCAACCAGATAACTGGTATTTCTGCCATATTGCACTTGTTTTTGTGCATTTTTGGTTGTTTTATACTTGGCTGCTCACTTATTGTTATAGGCTTTATTGAAAGCTTATTTAAGCCAACATTTAAACATTTCTTTAGTCCTGGCCTCTGTCATTTTGTCTGCGGTACCAATTTCACCCTGACTTTTACATTGGATATTTCGTTATTGGGTAGTTACGGACCTAGGGCTTATTGGTTCAAATAGGACCGGCAAAGGACCTAATTACTTTCCACTGTATTTTTCATTTTGATTTCTATATACATTTGAGAGATCTTATATATTTCATAACATTTATTGCTTATTGATCCAATTGTGAACCGGCCAAGGTCATTTATCAGGTTCTTTTGATTTTTATCACTTCAATATCTTGTCCAGTTCATACCTGATATTTGTTTACATTTGAATTTCTTAAGCATCTTTTTTATGGTGCATCATGGAATTGCATCATTTGCTTACAGGTCTATCCTCTGACAGAGATGATCTTTCTGTTTTTGGTATAGGCCCGCTTGGTGAAAGGTTGGATGATCTTGGCATTTCAGGCAATAATGACAGTTGTGAAAATATTTTTTCAAATTTAAATAAACATATGAGATCTTTGCGAAATAATGTTTGACATTACAAGCTTTTCTGTGCCTATTTACTTAAAGGAATTACTCCACATGGCCTAAGAATACTTACACAACGATTGGTTAACACCCCTGATGATCTTTTACTTAAACAATGGAGTGAAGTTCAACAAGCAACATCCCTTAAATTTGTTTAAATATTGGCCGACTATCATAATAGAATCATTGAACAGGAAATCTTATCTATCACCTCTCTTAGTGATAAGGCTAAGCAATTCGAGGGACAGACTATATATACAAATAGTATTAAAAATTTAAGTAAGGAACTAATCACATTGGAAACCCAGTTAAAAGAAAGGAAAAAGAAAAAGTTCCAAAGAGACTTGGATGATTACACCAAAGGTGATCCTTTCAATTTTGAAAATAAAGCAAAACATGTACGATTTACTGCTCAAAATCGGACCAATACCAAAAGTAAACGGTCCAAATCCATTTTTAAAAAAGTTACACCCCAAAACACTGACATTTCAGCTGATGATTACTCATCTTTGGGTTTAGATACTGATTCAGGAGTGCCACAGGCTCACCAGCATTAAAAAGAAGGAATTCCACAACCATGCAGGGTGGACAATATGGAAACTTTACTACAGATGTTTGTGACAAAGTAACAAATGTAAACATTACCAACATTTCATCACGTCCTTTCCTCCTCTGAAATTGAAATTTTTAATAAAGGATTATCATTTATTCCAGGTTTTTTTGTTTCAGAAGAAAGTTTTGTCCAAGATATTGTTTCATTTTGTAGGATTCCCAACCTCAAATTATTTTTTCAGGATCAACAATCATCAAAGATCTCTGATGAATTCAAATACCACAGATCTTCCTTCATGCCACCCATGAATCATCATGTTTTCATGTTTCAACAAGCCGTGATCAAAGACCTTCACTTCCAATTTAGGTCAGCCCCACCTTTACCAAATAATATATCCAAAAGTTGTATGGAAAACATCACTAAACTAGCTAACAAGCATAATTTGGTTATTATTGGGGCTGACAAAGGTGGTTCAATAGTTGTTCAGGATTTATCTCAATATGACCATGAAGCACTTAAGCAATTATCCAATGCATGATATTATTCTGAACGAACCATTGACCCAACACCAGTATTTAAACAACAGATTGACTCATTTCTCAATTCAGCTGTTGAAGAAGGGATCATTACTAAAAATACACAATCTCAACTCACTATCTCCAATCCTTGCCCACAGCACATATATTTCCTACCCAAAATACACAAGGATCTTCAGAATCCTCCAGGCAGACCTATCGTCTCCAGTAGAAATACATTAACGGAACCATTATCTCGGTTTCTAATAAAATATTTAAAGCCTCTTTTACAATGTGTCCGTGCAAGGATCAAAGATACAATTGAATTCTTGCAGATCATTTCTGACTCACAGCTTGAGCCAGATTGGTTACTTTGTACATTAGATGTAAAATCATTATATACAAATATGCCACACTGGGCTGGTTTGGAAGCGTTAGAATACTGGCTTAATAAGACTGAACTATATAAGCCAGGCTTTAACACTCTTCTGTTGTGTCTGACAGAACACGTACTGACTAAAAATGTGTTCTTTTACAAAGGTAAATGTTATTTGCAAACTAAGGGGACAGCTATGGGGGCTTCTTTTGCCCCCATATACGCTGATTTGTTCATGGCATACTTCGAAGAACAGGTCATTTATGACAATTCTCATAATATTTACATTGATGAAATGGACATTTGGCGTAGATATTTGGATGACTGCTGGTTGGTATGGAGGGCTGACAGTGAATATCTTTTGGAATTTACCACTTATTTGAATGAAAATAAATGGGGAATAGAATTTTCTGTCAGCTATGATAAAAATAAAATTATTTTCTTAGATGTTTTGGTTTGCCAGGCATCTGACCATACGCTGACAATGGAGATTCATCGTAAATTCCCCAAAAACAATTCACTGCTCCATGCCACCAGCTTTCATCCTCCCCACATTTGAAAAAACATTCCCAAATCACAGTTTATGCGTATCAAACACATTTGTTTTGATCAGCACACTTATACACACTTCAGGGATGATCTGTTACACAGATTTCATGATCGAGGCTACAAAATGGGCCAGTTATTACATACAAAACATACTGTTGACAAGATGAAACGTGCGGATTTGCTTCTTTATAGAACTAGGCACAAATCCAATTCCGAACCACCTAGACTTATCACCGCATACGGACGTAACACCAACACACTGATTAATATTCTTCAACATAATTGGAACATATTAACATGTGAACCCAGACTTCATGATATTCTTGGGGATAGATGTTAATTTTCTTTCTGAAAAGGAAAAAATGTATCTGCTTTCTTTAATCACTTCAAACATTCTGAAGTGAAAACTACTAACATCATCCAAACCACAATATCAGGTGACCCTCTATTTGGATGTTTTCCTTGTGGACACTGTATTTATTGCACTAAACTATTTAAAACTACTAGTTTCACTAGCCAGAATACCCCTGAAGTATTTAACATCAAATTCTTTGCTAATTGTTCTTCATATTGGGTAATTTATTTGGCTAAGTGCACCTGTCATGCATTTTATGTTGGTCAAACATCAAGACCCTTGAAACTTCGAATATCTGAGCACCTTAGTGACATCAGGCACAAGAGAGAAACCAATGCCTTATATAAACATTCTCTCATTCATCTAAATGCAAGTTTCAGTTTCACCATTATTGATAAAATCTTGAGATTTAGACATAATAAATTAGGTTGGCATGATTTACTGAACTCCATGGAGAAAAATGGATCATTAAACTTGGTGGGCTCTTTAAGCCAGGTCTCAATGAACATATGTAATTAACCACATGACTTAATGAATTATTTATATACAGGTTCTTTTTTGTATGAATCTCACACACTGAAGAAGGCTTTGATTTTTGTATTTGCCGAATATTCACAGAATACAACACCATCTAGGTAGGCTGCTGCATGTCTGGTATGAAGTCTTAAATCATGTCCAACAGCTTTTATAATGTTGTTATATGCTCCATGGAAACAGAAAGAAAGGATTTTACAGTGGAAGTCAATAAGGTTTATAGAATGTCCTGTTTAATTTAGCCTATGGGGCTAATGGACCTTGCAAATAGCCTTTGTTTATGTCTAACGGGTACAAGAAACTAGCTTTGCTTGTTTTTTTATTTAGCAATTTCTACACTGGAGTCATGAGATCATATTTAGAAACATCGTTTAACTTTCTAAATTTACAGCAAAACCTTACAGACCCATCACGCTTACTGTCTAGTTCAAAAGGGCTATTCCTCTCTCAGATCCTTCTATGATGCCCAAATTCAAGCATTATCTGCATCACTTCCCTAAATGCTTGGCATTTTTAAAGGATCTTTTACACCAAGCACACTTTCTATATGGTACAGGATTAAACTGGTTCTGCAGATAAGTCAGATATTGTCCTTACTCTTTAGCTCAGATTAACTCTGCACCCAACAGAAAAATTAAATAATATCTCACCTTAACCCACTATGGACATTATAACTTCTACAAACATTCTTATTACAGAATCTTCAGTTTTCCTCCATGTTTTCAGAATATTTATGTAATACACATGTTGTTTTTTTATTTCCCCTAGTTGTCTCACACTCTAATTTACTTAAATTCATTGCAAAGTGGCATGTTCCTTCTGAAACTGAAGAAAATGTAAGTTATTTTCAACAATGGGTACAAAGAATTACTTCATCTCCTAGTTTGAACTTTGTAATGAGCATGTGTGCTTTGAATTTTGTAATGAGCGTGTCTGTTGCATGATCTCTGTTATGTCTTCCTCACATATTGTCTTATAGCAGAAATTAAGGAACATTTTCAGACCTATAAGACAGGCTATTAGACTTTTATAGGGAACATTTTCTTTCTCCTATGTCTACATTGATAGATCTAGCATGTCTCTCAGGTGTCTGACATATGGCAACTGAAACATGTATCCAGTCAAGCACTGAGGTGCTTCCTTTGCAGCAAAGGAGCAATAAGGAATCGGCTGGTTATAGTTACTCCATTCCACTTCTACAGTCTTCATAATGCAGATTTTAAAGTTTTATTAGAACTTTCAAATAGCCATATGTCAGGTGGGATGCACACGAACTTCCATGATAGTTTCTTAAAAGACAGAGCTCTTACATTGCTGTTGACCTGAGTGGAGTGCCTTGGTTGGCAAGAACTTCTCAAAGAATTCTTTCCCTAGAAAAAAAAAGCAATTCTAGTTATTTTGCTATGACCTTTGCTCTGTATTTTATAAGAGAATTGCTTCATGACATTTGGCAGCATATTCAACAATTACTAGAGTATACTGCTAGCTCTTAGTCAGTATAACAAGTGGACCCACAATCTCCACTACTATACCTTCAAAAGTAACATCTACAATGGGCAAATGTATCCAAAGACTCAACTCCTCACTCAGTTGTTGTCCTTAGATACAATGAGAAAGCTGCACAAAAGTCCCATGTGTCTTTATAATGCCAGGCCAGAAAGAACTATCAAAACCCTTGTTTTCAATCTAATCCATCCATAAATGGCCACCTAAAACATGGCTATGAGTGAAGTCATTCTAAGGGTTTTAAAAGGTTTTAGAACTAACAGCTGGCTCATTAATTGTTGGCTTTTGTTTTTTATATTGTAGAACAGTTCATTAATTCAAAGACAGGTATCTACTGAAGCTCTTCTTTCCCTTTGCGTTCCCCTCAACCCTTTATATATATATATATATATATATACACACAAGTCATTTACACTGTAAGAATGCTCAGTGGGAAGACAGGCATCTTACGTAGAGCTCAGGAGTATGTATATATGTATGTATATATATATATATATATATATATATATATATATATATATATATATATAAAATATTCTCCTGAGCTCTACGTAAGATGCCTGTCTTCCCACTGAGCATTCTTACAGTGTACATGACTTATATGTAAGTTACCCAAGTCACCACTGCTTCTATCACATTCTACTGACTTGGAGTGGAGGTCATGCACTCTTGCCCTACAGACCCCCCAATCTAGATCATAATCTGTAAAAGGTGGGTCACAAGCTCATAGTCTGTAAAAGGCAGCTCACAGAAATAACATTCTCTGTTCAGGGTTACTGAAATTTTTTGTTCTCTTTTTCCCCATAGATTCCTACTTTTGTTTGGTCTGATTTGGTGAAACAGGGAGAAACTTAGGGCTCACCTCAAGTTCCCCTTTCTATTTTTCTTCAGTCTGATATTCATTTCTTTCTTTCTCAGTTCTACAACTTCTCTCAGTGTACTCTCATCTACAGGTCCTTCTTTGTTTCCATAATAATTTCTGCTATTACTTAAAGTGGAGTCATTTGGCAGCAGCCATCTTCTCTGTTAGCCATTTTGCCGAGGTGCTAAAGGAATAAATTGATCCATATGGATCTGTGGAGGTTGATTTTTTTTCTCTCTTCTCTGTTATTCATTTCACGAACTTATTTAATTTTAACAACTGGTGCCTTTTGGCAAGGCTCACTATTAGACTCCTCTAACCTTTCTACCCAGAGCCAAATCATAGCACTTTTTGTGCCTTCTAATTATATACCCCTTTCGTTACTGGGTCTTTTCCATACAAATTTAAATTGGCAGTCTAAACCCTCAGGAAAAAACGGATTATAATTTATTATAAACAATATGATTTACATCAGCAACCACCTCTTCTACAAATGCATTTATCTAATAAGATAAATGTATCAATCTAATGCTTTCTACTATTCACAACCAAAACTAAATTTTAACCACTTTTAAAAGAACTTTTGTATACATTACATAGCTCTGCAGTTTTTTTTTTTTTTTTTTTTTAATATCATGCATAAGATTTTCACTGCACATAATATTCAGGAAAATGGATGTCCTTTCTATATATAAAGGTCCTGTAACATTAACAGTCCACCACAATAATGCTAAGATATAGAATCTAAATGTGTTCAGACACCCCTGAGTAAAACCCGACAATTAGGTTATTGACCAGTGTCTCAATTAACAGATGTCGGAGATTCTTGAGCAGGCCAGTTTTAAACCTTTCAAGCCAATACCATTGGATTATATGGAGGGTTTACCTTATACTTACTATTTTATACAAAAAAACTGAAGGTTAATAAGCCTTGCTTTGTTGTACAAAGGGATGTAGTTCTGACTGCTAGCAACCTAGAAGATCCAAGCAGGGAGGGGATGGAGGGTAGGGGCATGTCCCTGATGGTTGTGTGCACACATGGGCAGGGTCAGATTCAGCACAAGGTAACAGACAGCTGGGTGTATATCACATCGTCAAACTTGTATAAGTTTGAATGCTGTAACATTGAACCCAAAAGTCCGAAATGCAAAAATAGCGAAGCCATGGCACATCAATTTTTTTCCCAGGGAGAAAAAAAAAAATCAGTGGACCATTTTTGGAGCTTTGCTATTTCCTCCACTGTGGCATGATCCAGGAGTTTGTATATTTAAGTAGGGGTGTGTGGAGGGCACAGCCCCCCACATTGGGGGGTGTGGTGGGTGAAGTCCCCCACTTTAGTTTTAGGTTAAGGTTTATGTTTTGTTTTGTGTTAGGGTACAGCGATTTTTCTTCCCTGGGGTAAAAAGAAATCGCTGTTCTGTATGATATTGTGTGGTTTCGGACTTTTGGGTTCAATATTACATCATTTGAACTTATACAAGTCTGACAATGTGATATAGACCCAGACAACTGCCTAGGGCCCAGTGCTGGCATTAAAAATAAAGCTCTGGGGAAAAAAAAAAGTTCCACCATCTTTAGCAGAAAAAAATCTCCACCATCTTTCCCAGAACTTGGATGCATAACTGCTGCTCTGCTGTGTCATCCCAGAAGCTGGAAGCCCATCTGGTGAGTGCATGAGTGGGAGATTTGAATTTAGCAGCAGGAGACTGAGAAACTGAGCAAACAAACATTTGTGCATACATAAATACCACTACAGGAGCTGTAGCTTTCTGATTTTTACCTTGGACTATTTGATTTTTTGCAGTGTGCAATTAAACCCATTCACAGGAGGAATGGAACATGACGTTTTTGCATAGCCCAGGCACGAGAGTGTGTATGTGCTGCTTTTAGTCCTTAGAATAGGTTTGCATTCTGTCTCCAGAAGATTGTAGACTGCCCTTCAAGATTATAAATATTCAGGTAAGGCAATTGGGGATTACAGTTAGTCAGTAATACCAGTTTTATTCTTATTCAAAAAGTAAGAATATTTGTTTTGTTCATCATGTCCCATGAGCACTATCTGGTTATGTGACTAGTTCCAAATCACACATTAAGCAAATTAAGCTAGAAAGAATCTAACCCTGTACTCTTGACTATAGGAAACAGCTTCTTGAGAGATTAGGGCCTTCATCCTCTGAACTAAATAGCAGACCTTCCTTAACATCTTCATTTTCTGATAATTCACAGAGAATGACATTCAGTTATTGTAGTCAGAGTTTTATAGCTCTTCAGAAAAAGTATTTCAAGTTGCCCAATTGATCCAGGTTCCATTAGCAGCTTGGGGGACTGACAAAGAGGCAGGGTGGAATGGGCATGCTCAAAGAGGGGAGTTGCCGTTGAATGTAAAAGTGAGGAGTGTGGGATGAAGGGCAGGGAGCTAGGTTGGGCAAATAAAAAAAAACACCACAAGACAGAAGCAGAAATAGCTGAGCCCAGAGAATGTCATTAGGATCCACAACTGACTCCACCAATGCTGGAGCAAGTTCTATTGGAAAGACAAGCTAGTAGACCAGGCTTGGATATGAAGTGCTGGAGGCCTGGTCAGTAAAAAAATTGAATTTCATGTTAATTACTATTACCTGACAGTTACAGCTCTAAGGTATTTATCTGCTTCCTGTAGTCAAATGTACAACATATGAATTATCTGTCTTCCTTTTTCCTACCATGTGCCTTTAAGCAGGTCATTCAGTGTTCCTGGGTCATCCCTGAAAATTGATACTTTTGTAGTGAATTTACCTGGTTAGTAAATAGATAAAAGAAAATGGTATTTAAAGGCTATCCTTTGTCACCTGATTATTTTGTATTTGTCCGAATTCTTGAGCATATCAGTTGAGAGGTATTTTTGTCCATTCTTTGTATTATTTGTGGCTTACAGACCAGTTGTTGTGAAATGCAGTCATTAAATAATGACAGACATCAGTTTCAAACTTTGCATCTTTCAGGACATATTTGCTAATTCAAAGCAGTTTTTTTATTCTTTATAGGTTAATAGGTGGACACTAGGTTAATTGCCTTAGCCTAGTCAATAAACTGAGGTCAGAATCAAACCTTGTATCTATCAGGTGAAAATCTTAACCATTGTGCCAGATCCATCACAAATTATATTCAGCTTTATTAATATATAATTGAAACATTTATAGTACGTTTCTAATTTCTGAATTTTTGCCTATGATTTGAGCTAAGAAGTTGAGAGAACGTGTGTGGGGTGGGGGGGGTGGAAGTACAATGGATTCTACTGAATGGTTTTGACAGCAGAGAGCAGACACACATTGCTGGCCCATTATTTATGCATGTATTCATTCACTTGTCCTCAAGCAAATATCTGAGGTGCACAGTTAAACAAGTGGCTGTAGCTGGTATGTGTCTACATATAAATACCTGGTTCCTGCATACAGTAGTTATGGTGTGAAGAAAGGAACTGATTGTAGTAAACAGAGTCATGATATGATCCATGTTCTTTGGGTATGATCATTGGTTTCCTTGTTTTGTTGACTGTTGACAGTGTACATGATTTGGATGTGAATAAACTGGGCAGAATGAAGTTTGATAGTAATATTTTAACTGTGAATACATTTTTAAATAGACCTTTGTGGAGTTGTGCATTTTCTTAGCCCAGATGAGTACAGCTATGAATGGCTTCAGTAGAATAGGGTTTGACTCATTCAGCTTTCATTTATCTACTGTGTGACTCTGACCAAGCTACTTCAACACACAGTGCTCCTAGGCTGCCCCCAAAAGGGACACTTGCAACCAGTGGATTGTTCCAAGCCGTTAGCAAATACATTTCACATTTGTCTTTTGAATTCCTGCACCCTTCACACAGATGTTAATTGGTATTCTACTATATGCCATTTTACTACAAGTCCCAGCATGTTTTGTTGTTTAATGGATTGCCGGATGCATTTTTAATAAATATGAATTTTAAGGGAAGTGCTTTTTACTGGTGCTCATGCCAAGTCTGTTTTCAGTGTGAAACTGTTTTGTTTAGCAAATGGCTTTAAGTTCTTTTGCTGTAAAAAAAAAAAAAGATGAATTAACAGCTTTAAATCTCAGCAATCAATGCAGAAGTTAAAAAAGAAAACAAAAAGAAATATTATGTTTACTGACAGGTTTGGGCAGTATTTTATGCTAACTGAGGAGTGACAGCCAAGTAATTGGAGACTGCTATGATGGCAGGGGGCAGTTCATTACCTTTTTCTAGGGCCCCATTTGACCATGATCTGACTCTGCTTGGGGCCACACCAGGTTCATGTGATTTCTCTGCTGAAAACTGGGAAAGACACCAGTAAAGCTGCAGGGTAGTGGCATGGCTGCTTGCAGGGAATACCCTTTGTAGTAGCTGAGGGAATGGCTCCCATAGTTAATGGGTACTCATGGTCAATCCACATTATGGTGATGGGGAACAAGGGGATGATTTGCTAGGGGGGTAGAAGATAATCAACAGATGATGGACAAAGAGTAAAAAAGAAATAGTGAAGAGTAATAGTGTTTACACACAACTTATATCGTTATTCCAATTTAACAATTTGAAAGTAATTCATAACTTATTGTTAGGGTCGAATATTTGCTTGGTACAAGCATTGAAAGTAGTCAGTAAACAGGAATTCATTAACAAAGGCATGAAATTGCAAAGAACAGAGACTCCTTTGGAAATCATCCTTGTCTTAAGCATTAAATATTTCATAATTCAAGTCACTTGACTGATGTCTTAGCACAGTTGCCTTAAACTTATAATGTTATATTTAATAGTCTTTTCATGATGTGGACTCCATATGGGTAACTAAACTACATCAGAACTGTGATCTCTATTTTATATTGCTCTTCATAAACTACACCTTTGGCATGTAATATATAATTATCATTGTTTGAACTGTCTCCAATTAATTAAGGACAAAGCTGTTAAATGACTACTACTCCAGTACAAATTTATAGAAATAAAAAGTCTGGTTTCATACAGTCCTAATGTTTACATATACAGCATCCTTTGCAAATTTTAACTCTCTCTTCACCAGTTTTCCTGTGTTAAACACCCAGCTCAGTCCAATCTATGTCCTCCTTATACAGACTGAAGTTTATTGAAGTACTATTTTCTGTGGTTTATAAGTTAAGCAACACTTTTTAAATAGAACCAGTTATCTTGCATGATTCACTTAATATATGGCTCTATAGAGAGCTAGACAGTCTTGAAAAGAGGAACTCATGATGGCCCACAGCATGAAAAAGTGCAGACTGTGTACTAAGTAGAATATTAAGTACATTTCCCAGTTATGGATTAATATGTACAATAAAGCAGTAAACCTAGAACGTGTAATAAGCAAAAAAATATAAATTTTATTATGTGGTCTTGGGGGAAAATAAGTTTTTATTCTGATATGTTAAATGAGTTAGAAAATTAAAATCACTTGTCTGTGATTGTGGTGCAAATATGGTTTTGTGTTTATTTTCTTTACTGCTGCCTCCCCTCATTGATCAACACAATGTCATAAATTAAGAATCCAGGACTTCTGCTCTTTTCAGTAAAGGGGCACTATTGATACAGCTAAGCAAGAAATCTAATTACGATCACAGAAGGCAACAAACGTAGAGGTTAGAATGGAAAGATTATTATTAGCTGAACATGCAGTGTTACTCCTACGCCAACAGCTGGTGAAACCTAATAAAAGATATAAATAAATTAATCAGGTAAGAAGAATGCCTCAGAGTAGCAGACATTTGTCTAGGAGACTCAGTTATTTATTTACAGCTGCAGATTTAGGCAGAAACGAGTAGTTGGTGTGTGTGTGTGTGTGTGCATGTGCGTGTGCGTGTGCGTGTGCGTGTGTGTGTGTGTGTGTGTGTGTGTGTGTGTGTGTGTGTACGCACGCGTGTATGCATACGCACATGAGTGCATGCCTGTTTTTATCTACCCCACAAACATGTGCAAGAGTGTGTGTGTCTGAGCTTAAATGTACCACTGTAACGCCAGTTATGTAATTAATTATGCAGAAAATCTCAGATATAGAGAGATATTTGATTTCTTTCCTTCATAAAACACAAGTACAAAATGCTGAAATGAAAACAAATGCAATTCCCATGGGAACGTGGAGGAAGCCTAAATTTTAAATGCTAAAATTCTTGGCTGTGCACTAACCACTTCATGACGTAGTCACAGCTCACATGTGCGTTAGAGTCAGGTTTACTGAGAATTTATTAATTAGCACAAGACAGACTGGAGCAACAAGAAGAATAAGCTAGCAGTTCAGAAATGATCCTGTCAATATTTCTGGGTAAAATTAGTTCAGCGGACGTGTAACAGCGTTTCCTTCTGCTTTGTATGCTAACAGGATATTTGATTTTCCTGAGGATAGAGAACAGCTATATTTATGAATTCTTTTTCTGTCTTTTTTGTATGTTATATTTTATTTTCACTGCAGGTGAAAAGTATAAATGAGAAACTACAGTAATAAAAGATTACAGTTCCTAGGTACCTGTCACTGAACTAACAGAAAACCTTAACTACAAGCACAGAATAATTTTAACTATTGTGTAAAAGTATAACTAACCCAGGAAAAGAAAAGGCAACTTATTTTATATAAACATGACTTTATTTCTCTCATTGTTGCAGTAATTTTCCATACTGAATTTCAAGAGAGGCAAAAAAGAATTTCACAAGACTGCAAATTAAAGTCTTTGAACTTTAAGAAAAAACTACTTAATTTATGTCCATGGTCAGTACTGCATCAACACATTTGAGATGATTAAAAATAAGTACTGGCCAGAAAATAAAAAAAAAAATGCCTTGTTCACTTCTTTTGCTAGAATCCATATTCTTATATTAGAAAAAGCTACATTTTTATAAGCAGGTCAGTATTTAGATAATAATTGGAAGAAGATTTATTTTCATTCTAAAATAAAATGTTTACCATGTAGAGCTTAAGCCACATATTGCCACCACTTTGCTCACCTCTGACAGTAAATAGCTTCTAGGAGTCCCACCTTCTCAGCTGAGGTATTAAAGGGGTATCTGAACATACAACAATGGCATCACCAGCAAACTCACCTCCACCCCTTAATTCCTGTGTAGTAGCAGTACCAGGAGTTATATGAGAAAGACGGATCAAAACAGTACATAGCAGTGGCAAACCCATAGCACTAGAGGTATTTCAGAATTACCAGTAACAAGGAATATGGAGTCAACAGTAAAAGCAGTAAGTATGGAAATGGGGAGCAATGAATGCTTGTCAGATGGGCAATATGTACTGTTACAGTTGGGAACATCTTGGAAACATCTCCTGATTAAATGAAAGAGTACAATGGAATTTCATGTCACCGTAAAACTTGCTGTATTTTCTTTCCCTAGGCCTAGCCTCCATCTGTCATTGAAGACCTTCAGAGCACTTCTTATCAGTCTTTGGGTCATCTGTTCTACCACCCATTAGGGGTGCAAGCCAAATGAATAGGGAGGTCATTGCACATGCCACTGCAGTGTTTGTAGACTCACTCACATCTAGCAATGCAAGCATACCTCTCGACCTTCGAACATTAAAAACTGGTGCAAAGGAGATTCAAAATTATGGACATCCAACCTGAAACCTGGGCATCTGATTTTCATAAAAATGAATACATTATCAAATAGCATAACATCTGTAAACTTTAACAAACTGTATTGCAAAATCTACCACACAAGGCCACTTATTTTTGCTTCTGAAAGAGAGTGAGATGTAAGGTCTGTGCC